>NW_024412377.1:45762708-45805550 GCF_014898765.1 Herpailurus yagouaroundi
CTTTACCCTGGAGAGAAAGTCTCATTCTAAATATTATCCTTAATAGTGCAAAACACAATTCCCTTGAGTAAGATTTAATCACACCGTTGGGTTCTCCTAATTTCTCAGTCTCTTCATACCAATGAATAAGGATTTCCCTGGGAAAACATAAGGGACTCTCTAATCCTACATCAGTCAAACTCCCCCTCTACCTTTCTCAGTTAGTTGCATAAAATATTCAACTAGGCCAGAAAAGGTACACACACAGCCTCTTGACCAGGCTTTGAACTAAGATCCTCTAAGGAACTTTTGGGATAGGGCTAAAGTGAGTATTGGGAAACATTAAGGAATGATATTCCCTCTCTGTGGCCTCACCTCTGATTCTCTCATTAAAATATGTAGGAAACAAAATTGAGGTCAGGGGCACATTGGATTGGGTTGGAAACCTCTGAAGTTTAGAGTGGCTCAATCTTCAGTTGGGAGGATGGGTGGTGACATATGCCAACATGCAACAAATGGTTTTAAGCATCATAATAATGACCACTGTTTATCCAGTACCTACTAACATTATCTCATTTAATCTTCTTTAACAACCCATTGAGTAAAGTAATTATAACTTCCATTTTTACAGATTAAAAAAAAATGTGTGGGGCACCTGGATGGCTTAGTCGGTTAAGCACCTGACTTCAGCTCAGGTCACAATCTCATGGTTCGTGAGTTTGAGCCCCACATCAGGCTGTATGCTGACAGTTCAGAGCCTGGAGCCTATTTTGGATTCTGTGTCTCCCTCTCTCTCTACCCCTCCCCTGTTTGTCTGCTCTCTCTCTCTCAGGAATAAACATTTAAAAATTTTTTTTTAATGTTCAAAAAGATTACATAAATTGGCCAAACCCACACAACTCACACAATTAATAAGTCACTCTGACTAAAAACCCAGAGTCAATTACAGTTCTATCCCACCAAAGCAATAGAGTTTACAGTCAAAGATTTGCCTTCTAAAACCTAGCTCCAACATTAATTTTGAGGGTGACTTTGGCAAAAGTCATTTAATCTCTCTGAACCTCAGCCTGGTTTTCCTCACCTGTAAAATAATCGGGACGACCTTGACAATCCCCAAGGTACCTTCTGGCACTTGTGTCTCTGATTCTAACTTGTGATATCAGAACTTCAAGTTCTCTCATTTGTAAAGAGTGTTTTGATTTTCAAAGTACAGTCATCTATTATTGTATTTGATCTTTACAACAACCACGAGGCAGGCAAGCATTATTCCCTCTTGTGTTTTACATACAGATGGGGGAAAAGACTTGAAATGAATTAGGTACCTTGTCCATGGTTAACACAGCTACTCCCTAGTCAACTGCTCTAATATACCAGGTACCTCTCCTCCTCCTTTATCTCAGGCACTTTTTCTCCCCCCCGAGGCCTACCCCAGTTTTCATTCCCAGATTCCCAGGGATATTTTCATTACTAATTTACATGCTAACTGCTAAGAAACTATAGGAAGGGTGTGTACAGGGGCCCCCAGCACCATCAGGGTGCTAAACAGGGGTTGAGGGACTGGAGCAGGGCCTCATCTCCCCAGGAACACACCCAAGGAATGGGAACTAAGGCTGAGTACCCATCCAGACAGGATGCAGAAAGGAGAAACAGTGGATTTTCCTGCAGGCTGGGAAGTGCAAGGTTGTAGATGTCATTATCCGTGGCTGTGTGATAGCGGGGATTCTACAATTGTGAGAAAGATTCTACTAGAATATTTGCTTCTTCCTGGGGGCTCCCTATCTCAGAAGATGTCACCATTCTCTTCTGAGATACATTTTTTTAAAGTTTTTATTTTAATTCCAATTAGTTGACATAAAGTATAATATTAGTTGCAGGTGTACAATATAGTAATTTAACACTTCCTAAATCACCCTGTGCTCATCATTACAAGTGCACTCCTTAATCCCCATCTGCCCCCTTCTCTGGCAACCATCACATTGTTCTTTATAATTAAGAATCCATTTCTTGCTTTGTCTCTTTCTCTCTTTCTCTCATTTTTTTCCCCTTTTGTTTGTTTGTTCTTAAATTCCTTCTGAGATGCCTTAACCAGAAACCTAGTAGATAAGAGGAGGGAGAGAGGATAACCTAGGGATTCGAAGGCGAACTCTGGACTCAGGCTACCCGTGTGTTGATGGGAACACACCTAACCTTGACAAGTTTCCCCATTCATAAAATGGAGCTAAATACTACTTTCCTCATAGTGTACGATGAGGAATAAATATAAACGTCTTGTAAAATGGCTGGCACAAAATAGTCAATCAAAAAATAAAGCCTTCAAAAATCAGTGAGGTCTCGCCTTCACCCTCTGTGTTCAATGAGTCTTCACACAGAGATTCCACCTTCTAAATCTACGTAAGTCTCCCCACATTCTTTCCACCCTTGCTGCTACTGTGTGTCCACATACTCATCACCTCTGATCTGGGCTCCTGCAGTATTGCTGATTCATCTTCATGCTGCCATTCTTTTTTTTTTTTTTTTTTTTTTTTTTTTTTTTTTTTTTTTTTTTTTTTGAGAGGTAGATAGAGCGTAAGTCAGGGAGGGGCAGAGAGAAGAGGGAGACAGAGAATCCAAAGCAGGCTCCAGGCTCTGAGCTGTCAACACTGAGCCAACACGGGGCTCAAACCCACAAACTGTGAGATCATGACCTGAGCCGAAGTCAAACTTTTAACCCAGTGAGCCACCCAGGTGCCCCACCATGCTCCCATTCTTCCTGCCACCTCACCCTAATCCATTCTCCACTCTGCAAGGTAAAGTGATTTCTCACAACATATGGGTTGTTGATGTTGCCCCCTGCTTTCCATCCCTCACTGTCTTTCTGCCAGAGTCCTTCTGGTATTCCAGGACCCTGCACAGCCTCCTTGTTGGCCTCATTTCCTACTACCCTGCATCCTCCCCACCAGGGCCCCTACTGTATTTTTCTACTGTTCCTCTGTGGGGGGAACCACTGATCTCTTTTACTCCCATATCTTTGTTTTTTATTATTTTCTTCTGCCTGTTACAACCTTCCCTATACTACAACCTTTCCTGGTGAACTCATTCTTTAGGTCTTAGTTGGTCCTTCCTCTGGTAAGCCTGGGAAGTGTCATCAGCACATGGCCTGGCAGAAAGAAGGTACTTAATATCTGTCAAGTAAATGGCAAGGAGTGACAGCATCAAAGTCAATTCAATCTTGACTCCTTAAACTGCTGCTGCCTGAGGATAAGCTGGGCTCTCAGTCTGGGCCAAAATTCAGTTTCTAGGTTATGTCAGAACCCAGAGCTGTGAGATGTAAAATAATGGAGGCCCTTCCTTGACATTCCTACACATGCAGTAAATGACAAGCAATCTTCTCAGCCCCCCGAGGCCAGACCAGTACCTAAGACACGTGTTCTCCCCTCTTACTCTTTTCCCCACTTCATCTTCCTTCTCACAGTCTTCTCTTTCTCACCTAAACCCAACCAGTGAGACCCATGACGTCTCTTATGAGAAGAAGTTTTATCACATCTCTAGAAAATTCTTTTCTAATCTCCCATTGCTTTAAAACCTTGAGTTTTCATGGCTGCTAATTAGAACTGTCAGTTTAGTGTAAGTCACTGGAAGAAGTAGAATCCCTTGGAAAGAAAAAAAAGAGACTAAGAAGTTACTTCAGCAATTTTCAGAGTGATTTATGAGGTGTATTGTTGATGCTCTTATTAATTTCTTTTTCAAATATATGATGATAGAGAGTTAGTGTTGTCTATAATAACCCAGCAAAGCACATGCAAATCCCTATTAATACACTAGTCCTAGGAACATACAGGGGGATATAAGCAGAGAACAAATGTTTGGCATCTGAAGTAAATTTTGTTTTCAATTTTGTGTTCAATCCAAGGAACATTTGTTGAGTGCCTAATACATAAGGGGTTGTAAAGGAGTCAAAGCTGAAGGTCCTACCCCTGTCCTCTAGTTGCTTATGATCTAGTTGGGCAGGGGTGGAGGAGTACAACTCTAAAAACAGGTAACACAAGAGGCATAGAGAGAGAAAGAATGCAGGTATGGAAGACTGGAAGGAGAACTGAGCACAGTAATGGACAGTAAGCATGAAGGCAGGCACTGAGGCAAGCTTGTCATCTGCTGATCCCCAGCCCAGTGTCAGGTATAGATCAGCATTTGACAGAGTTGCAGCAGGGATGAAACAAGGACAGTTGGATCCGAGTTTCATCCCTGCCACTTAGAAAATATCTGGCCAATCACTATCTTTTCTGAGACTCAAGCTCTTCATCAGGAAAAGGTGACTGTGAAAGGAAAACTTCTTCCTAGGGGGCTGTAGTGGGTTGAGAACTTGTGGTTGCCATGAATGCTGCCACTAGATATACCTAACTCCCTTCCTCTTATGCACAGAGTAGTATCACTCGTCTCTTTCCATACTGATGCTAGGTGCTGCCATTTTATTTCAACTGGCCAATGAAAGATGAGCAGAAGGGGCATGTGTCACTACTGGGAAAAAGCTTTAAGAGCCACTGTGAAACTAGGGGTGTTCCAGACAACTGCTGCTTTGTTGGTCTTGGCCCTAGAGGGAGGGTGAGGGAAAAAGAGCCCCCAACCAACCCACCGTATACATGTGGGATGAACAAGAAATTCACCTGTTATATAACAAGTGTTGGCAAGGATGTGTAGAGAAATTGGGATCCTTGTACACTGTTGGTGGGAATTCAAAATGGTGTAGCCACTATGGAAAATGGCATGGACATTTCTCAAAAAATTAAAAGTAGAACTGCCATATTATTCAGCAATCTTCCTTTGGGTATTTATTCCAAAGAATTGAAATCATGATCTGGAAGAGATATTAGCACTTTTCATATTCTTTGCGGCACTCTTCACAACAGCCAAGATACAGAACAACCTATGTCTCCATCAATGATGAATGAACAAAGGAAATGTGGTATATACATATAGTAGAATACTATTCATCCTTAAAAAGGGTGGAGGACATTCTGCAATATATGACAATAGCCATGAACCTTGAGGATATTGTGCTGAGAGAAAAAAAAGCTAGTCACAGGACAAATGTTGCATGATTCCATTTATATGAGGTGTCTTAATAGTCAGATACAAAGAAACACAGAATTGAATGGTAACTGCCAGAGGCTGAGGGGAGGGGAAAATCTGGACTTATTAATCAACGGGCATAAAGTTTCAGTGGAGCAAGATGAGTAAGTTCTATAGATCAGCTGTATAACATTGTTAGTTAATACTGTTTTGTACACTTAATATTTTAAGAGAGTATATCCAATGTTGAATCTTCTTTTCATAATGAAATGATTTTTTTTTATAAAGAAGGAAATATATGTGGGCTATTTTAGCAAGGATTTGGGTATCTTTTGTTATCATAACATATCACTGCATATAAAATTTAATAAAGAGATAAAGCCCTTCATACAACCTAGAGTTTAAATAATATAATAGCTAGCAAAGGGACAAAAGGGGATTGCATCTGTCTGAAAGAGTTGGGAAAATCTTTTTGGAGATAATGTCATCTGAGATGGATTTTGAATTTTGGAAGGATATCTAAGGGTCACAGAGAAAGAGAGAGAAAGGGAGAGAGAAAGAAAGATGAGAGAGAGAGAGAGAGAGAGAGAGAGAAAGAGGGAAGGAGGGAAGGAAGGAAGGAAGGAAGGAAGGAAGGAAGGAAGGAAGGAAGGAAGGAAGGAAGGAAGGAAGGGGGAGAAAGAGAGAAGCAAGAAAATAAAAGGTATGCAAGAATGAAAGCACTCAGAATGGATAGGGAAGGTAAATGTAGCCAGAGCAGTTAATAACTAATAAAAATAGTAGTGAGGAAAAAATAGCATAGATTAGGCACTTACTATATGCTGGTCTCTGTCCTGCATACTTTACATGTATTTATTATTCATCCCTATATCAGTTTCCATTACTGCTATAACAAAACACCGCAGTCAAAAACAATACAAATTTATTTTCTTACAGCCCTGTTAAGCCAGAAATCCGGTATAAATTTAACTGGGCTAAAATAAAGGTTGTGGCAGAGCCATGTTCCTTTCTGGGGGCTCTAGGGCAAAATTCATTTCCCTGGTTATTCAAGGTGTTAGCAAATTTGAATTCCTGTGGTTATTGGACTAAGGCTCTTGTTTCTGAGGAAACAAGGGCTTGAGCTGAGGGCTCTTCCCGGCTCCCTCATTGCTTGGTTCAATGGCCTTCTTTCTTTATCAAAACCAGAAATGGAGGACCAAGTCATCTGACACCTTGAATCTCTCCTGGCTCTTTTTCTGCCTCATCTATTTAAGCAACTCTTTACTTTTAAAGACCAATATGATTACATTGAGTCCACCTGGATAATCACCCTGCTTTAAGGTCCCTGACCTTAATTCTATCTGAGAAGTGTCTCTTGCCTTCAATGTAACATACTCACAGGTTCTAGAAATTGGATCATGTATTTGGGGGACCAGTTTTCAGCACACCACATCCCATTTCGTAGGTAAGGAAACATGCTTAGTGTGGTTAGGTAGCTTATCCAAGGTCACCACCTAGTTCTTGGCATATGGCTTTTGTTCCCAGCTTTATAACCAACTTCATCCAGAGACCATAAAGGAGAAAAGTGGAGCATGAGGCTAGAACAGAACAATGGGTTAAGGAGTTATTGTATCACCCTCAAGTGGCTGCCAAAAGAGATGGTTTAAAGAGACAATTATACTTTAGTCTTCTATGCTGTCTAACAAATTACCACTTTATAGTTGAAAATAACACATATATTACCTCCCAGTTCTGTAGGGCAGAAGGCCAGCATCCTGTAACTTTCTCTCTGCTCCAGTTCTTACAAGACTGAAATGAAGATGTTAATCAGTTGAGTTCTCATCTGGAACTCAGGGTCCTCTTCCAAATCCATTTCTGGTATGACCTTAATTCAATTCTTGCAATTATAGGACCAAAATCCCCATTTGCTTGCTGGCTGTTAGGAGAGAGTCCTCTCAGCTTCCAGAGGCCACTCTCAGATCCTTGTCCCTTGGCCCCCTCCAACACAGCAATGGAGAACCAACCTCACATCAGTTCCCTTCCACGTCAGACTTCTTCTGTTTCTAGCTGGAGGAAACTCTCTTCTTCTATAGACCTTAATGAGATTATATTAGGGCCACCTAGATAATGTCCCTGTCTTAAGTTCAACTGATAGGTAAATTTAATTACATTTGCAAAATCCCTTTTGCAATGGAATATGACATGATCATAGGAATAACGTGGGAGAGAGAGGAAAATGGAGGTCCTGGAGCCATCTTAGAATTCTGCCCACTACACGTCCCATGAATAATGGGACAAATAATACTATGCTCATTGAACATATGAGAAGCACAGAGGCAGATGCCAGGGCCCAGATTCTGGTGATGAGCAGAATGCCATGTCTGTTTGACAACTGAGGTAGATCATTTCCAGTCTCTTGAGGGTAAGGATGAAGTTGGATATTTCTTAGTGCCTCTTCCAACTTATGCATGGCCCAGAGCAAGCCCATAACCAAATGCATCTCCATTTATGTCCCTGGTGAGAATTCCTGAGGGAAAAGGGGAAAAACCCAAAGTTAGTATTCCATATCTATAATAATTCAGGTAAACTTATGACAGAGATTCACTAAGAGTGGGAGTCTGTCTAAATTTGTGAGGACATCAGTGTTATATGATATTTTTAAAGAAACTCAGTTTTATTATTTTAACTTTATACAATAATTTGTTCTATGACAACCACTTTTCAGAGCAAAGATTCTGAGGGAACACGGTTTTAGAACTATGTAAGAATTATGGATTTATCTGAAATACCAGTTTCTCAAAAATGGGTGCTCCTCAAGTTTTTGAAATCAGTTTATTAATTTGTATAATACATGACTCCCTGTGTAATCATATTTTTGCTATTAATTAGATCAAGAAATAATTTTCTCTATAGATAGCTCAGAGGAAAACATTACAAATTGCCTACGTATGGAGTTCCATGTTCACTCAACAAATATTGAGACTGTATTACATTCTAGGGAATTATGAGGAGCTCTAAAATCTCTCCAATGATTTAATAATCTACGGCAACAGTGAAAAAGAGCATAACAAGGAGTGGTATGGAGGGGAAAAGTGGAAGAGTTCAGAAAAATTAGAAGTTAAGGTAAGAAGCAGCAGGCAGGCTTCTCAGAGGAGGTGGCACTTGGAGCTGGACTTCTAAATTTTAAATTCAAAGCCCATGCCCTGGCTTCAGAGGCTCTGCTTGATCTAGTCCTTGCCTCATTCTCCTTACTCCCCCTATACTGCAAATTACCTTGGACACATGAAGCCGTTTCCTGCCTCAGAGACTTTGCTCTTCCTATTTCCTCTGTCTGTAATGTTGTTCTTCAGATTCTGTCACACATCTAGATCATTCTCAACCTTCAGCTCTCAGCTTAAAAATTAACCCCTCAGAGAGACTTTTCTCACTTCCTGTCTATACTGATCCCTTTTTCCCTCTTCATGACTTGTCAGCCACCAAGTTAGTGATAAAAGAATAACAACAATACTAAAAGACTGACAGGAGAAGGCATTGCTGCTCTCTCCATTTTACAGTTAAGTGTGCCAGAACTCAGAGAGGCCAAGCCACTTCTCCAAGGTCACACAGCCAGTAGAGAAGATGCTGGGATTTGAACCCAGATTGTCTGATCTCACAGCCCATAATTTTAACCAGTATGTCCTAGGTGTTCTTCATATTATAAACACTATTGGGGGTGGGGGTGGGGGTTGTCGGTGCAGTGTGTCTGGGTGGCTCAGTCGGTTGAGCATCCAACTCTTGATTTTGGCTCAGGTCATGATCCCAGGGTCCTAGGATGGAGCCCTAGGTCAGGCTTCATTCACACTGAGGGTGGAGCCTGCATAAGATTCTCCCTCTCTCTCTCTCTCTCTCTCTCTCTCTCTGCCCCTCTCCCCAACTTGCACTCTCTTCCTCTCTCTAAAATAAAAATTAAATAAATAAGTACAACCCAAAAAACCCATTGTGGGTATTCATTTAGAAAATCAGAAAATAGTAAAAGGTGGAAAAGAAAGAGAACCTATAATCCAGCCACTTGGATAACTCCTGTAATATCTTAGTTTACCTACTTCCAGACACTTTATCTCTTCCAAAGTTGATTTCAAATGGGGCCATATACCGACAGAAACATGAAAAGATGCTTCAACATCACTGATCATCAGGAAAATACAAATCAGAACCACAGCAAGATACCTTCTACATGTCAGAATGGCTAAAATCAAAAAGACAAGAAATAACAAGTGTTGATAAGAATGTAGAGAAAAAGGAATGTTGGTGCACTATTGGTAGAATGCAAATAGGTGCAGCCACTGTGGAAGATAGCATGGCAGTTTTTCAAAAAATTAAAAACAGAGTTACCATATGATCCAGCAATTCTACTACTGGTTATGTACCCAAAGAATAGGAAAACACTAATTCAAAAAGATGCGTGCACCCCCATTTTTCTTGCAGCATTATTTATGATAGCCAAGATATGGGAGCAACCTAAGTGTCCACCGATGGATGGATAGATAGAATGGATAAAGAAGGAGTAGTATATATACAGTGAAATATTACTCGACCATAAAAAAGAAAGAGATCTTATGCTTTGTAACATGGGTAAACCTAGAGGGTATTATGCTAAGTGAAATAAGTCAGAGAAAGACAAATACAGTAGGATTTCGCTTATATGTGGAATCGCAACAAATGAACAAACAGCAGAAACAGCCCCATGAATACAGAAAATAAGCCTATGGCTGCCAGAGGGGAGGGGCATGGGCAAAATGGGTGAAGGGGAGTGGGAGATACAGGCTTCCAGCAGTTATGGAATGAACAAGTCATAGAAATGAAAAATGCAGCATAGGGGATAAAGTCAATGGTATTGTAGTAGCATTGTATGCTGGCAGATGGGAGCTACACATGTGGTAAACATTGCATAACATAGAATTTTTGAATCGCTATGCCATACACCTGAAGTTAATGTAACGTTATGTGTCAACTCCACTTCAATTTTTAAAAACGAACCCTAAATTCTTTAAAATGAATCCATATAGTATAGCCTGCTTTATAACCTGCTTTTTTCCACTTCACAGCACACTGAAATTTCCTTCCACGTTACCTCTCATTTCTGAATAGTAGTGGCTGCCTCTACCAGGTGTCTACTCGGGTCCAGGTACCCCACTAGGCCCATTACACATCATCCTCCCAGTGCTTTTAGTTTGTTCCTGTTATCATCCCCATTTCATAGATAGATGAGACTGAGGCTCAGCTATGTAAAATCACTTGCCCAAATCATATCCTTAATAAATGGCAGGGACAAGAGTAGGAGATCTATACAGTTTCTGATTTCCTACTTAGTAATTTTCTTCACTGTCCCAGAAAGGGCTGTGTTATCCCTTTGGTGAAATGACTGGGGGACTTGGGGTAAGAAGAGGATGAGCACGTATTCCCTGCCTCTGGGGCTGCCTTGCCAGGTTGGCTGGGGGTATGTGGGAGGTGGGGTCTGAGTGTGCAGGGAACTGGGTAGGGTGAAAAGATACCTGGCAATAGAGGATTTTCAATTGGCTATTCTGAGTAAAATAACTCCTTTCAATACATGCCTTGTGCTGAAGCTAACCAAACATTAATTAAAGCAGAAGCATGTATTGTTATTTTTGCTCCCATTTGCTGATATTTAAAAAAAAAACCCACAACATTCCAACACAAAGGACTTCAAATACTGGATATGTTAAGCCGCAGACGACAACCCAGGCCCACATCTGGCACCCTGAGGCAGGGACCCAGGCCCTCGGAACCCATCGTACTTCTGAAACCAGCTGGTGGATCAGCAGATAGTAGGAGCTCTAGGGAGGGCTTTGGATATAGGGAAACCATATGTTTTGGTATTATAGGCTAGCCAGCAGGCAGCTAGCTATAAAAAGAGAGTGGCTTCTTCTAAGAACTTAAACCCAAAAATATATGTGGAGGAAGTCTCATTTTAACACCAGTATGGTGCCAAATATTCCTTTGTGTCTAGGAACTGTGGGCAAGTGGTGTTTGGGACCTGAGAAGGTAAACCTTGAAAGAGAAGAGTGGTTGGCCCTGGTCCAAGCTACACCCACTTCCAGCGAATGAAATAACACCATTGGAATTTGATGGATTTGGGTTCACAATCAAGCTCCATCACCTGCTTGGTGACCTTAATTAAATTGTTTTGTCTCTCTGAACCTCTGTTTCCTCATTTGTCAAAAGGAGATATGTCTACCTGGGCTGAAGAGAGCAGTGAGGACTAAAAAAAAAATGGATGCCAAGTATCTTCTGCAGGATCCCCATGCAAAGGCCATAGAACAATGGCTGTTTGGGGCAAAGTGAAATTCTTGCTTGTTTACATTCTCATTCCACCTCCACACCAGAGCACAGGCTGTCCCTGCCCCCAGGAAATACCTTTCTTTAAATTTCAGAATGCTCAAAGCCAGCCTGCCCTGCATAGCCTGTCAATGGCCCCTTTTCCATGCTGCCTTTCCAGATTTTTCCCAGTTAGGCATGGCTTTTCCTACCTCCGTACTTCCTTAGCACTTAGTCAGTGACTCCTTATGCTGTTCACCACAGCTCTGGCATCATAGTTGCTTCTGGTGGGTCCCATTCATTCTGTTAAATTGATTTCCTTGAGAAGAAACTTCTTGGTTATTTTTCATCAGGCTTTGTATATATTCAGTCCTCAATAAATACCATGTAATTACTCAATTTATTCAGTATATGTTCATTGAGCACCTGCTTTATGCCAGGCACTGTGCTAGGCACCAGGGATATAGCAGTGAATGACACAGATAAGACCCCTGGCAACACTGAATTTACATTTTAGTGGAGAAAGACAGATAATAAATGAATAAATCAATCGATAAATACATAATTTATAGAAAGATCATTTCAGACTTTGATAAGTGCTATGAAAAAAGGAAATGAGGTGAGAGAGACATGGGTGGCAAAGACAATACCTAGAAGGGTGTCTGTGAGGAGGCGACGTATGAACATAAATCTAAAGGGAAGATAGAGGCATGTTTGGGACAATTGCAGAGAAGTGAATTCCAGGCAGAGGAAACAACTGTCGCAAAGGTCCCAAGATGGGAAAGAATTTGCTGTATTCTAGGAACTGCAAGATGGCCAGTGAGGCTGGGGCATGGCAATGACAGGAAAGGTGGTACAAGATGAGGTTGGAGATGGACCAGCTCAGGTTGACCCCGGCAGAGCATTTGGATGTTACTGTGACAAATTTTAACTGGGGTGAGGAACAACATGACTCTATTTACAGTTTTAAAAGATCTTCTGGCTGCTGTGTGTACATGGATTATACAAGGACCAGAGAAGCAGCAATGAAATGTGACACTGATTGATATCTAGTGCAGAGAATGTTATCTGCAACTATGGGCGTGATTGGATGGGAGGGACTGGATGTGGGGGTGAGATAAAGAGACAAGGCAGAAATGTCTCCCTGGTATTAGGTTTGAACGGCCAGATGGACAGTTATGTCACTTCCTGAGATGAGGAAGGAGAAGAATTTGTCAGTAATGTTGTATTGATTTGGGGCTTTTTGGTGGACGTTCATTAAGAATTTTGTGTTAGATATTTCAGGTTTGAGGTGTCAAGGAGGCAGTTAGATACGCATGTTAAAGGTTGGGAGAGGGACTGGAGATTTAAATTTGGGAGTGGTCAGCATCTATGAATAAAGGACTTGGACTGGAGGAGGTCAGCTGGGGCAAGATGGTAGGCGGTTATAGTAACAGGGCTGAGACCTGAGCTTTGGGAACAGAAAGAGCTTAATATTGGGAAGAAAGAACCAACAACAACAAAAAGACTAAGAAGGAGTAAACTGAGAGATAGGAGGAGACTGAGGAAAGAATGGACCTAGAAGCTAAGAGGAGTGTTTCTAGAAGAAATCACCGAATAATCACCATTATTACAGATGACATCTCGAGCCCTGCTCTGTCTGTGCAAGACATGACTTACTCCTGGAATTCTTACCATCCATGAGATGGATATCATTATTCCCATTTTCAGGTGTGAAAACTGATACTCAGAGTGAACCAATGAATCAGTACATTTTTAAGAATAACTGAACTCATTTACATCCATTCTTTTGCAAACTGCACCCGTGCGACACTCCCATAGCCTACCTAAATGGAAAACAATTTTCCATTTTGAAACATAGCTCTGCATGTGCTGCAAACTTAGAGCTTGTTGTCCAGCCCCCAGCTTCCCACTCCTGGGACTCACCACAGGAGTCCAAGCCCCACCCTGCTGCCACAGTGTTAGAACACAGTAGCCAGCAGCTGGGGAAATTAAAACGAGTCACTTCTGCTGTGCCAGGGAAGTGCTAGGTGATTTGCAGCTGGTGACAAATGGATGATTTGCCATCCAAACATAGCGTCTCAGATTAAGTGGCCTCATGAATAAAATTCTTGCATTTGACCAGAGCTATTTACCCTGGTCTGGGAACCTTCATACCTGATCCCCAGTAAGCCTCTCTCCAAACATAGCTCAGCTCAGTAATTAGCCAAGATGGACATTTGTTTCTCCCACTAATTTACAGGCAGGCCATCTGAGTTTCTGCCTTCACACCCACGTTTTCATTACTTTTTATTTTTTATTTAAAAAAAATTTTTTAATGTTTATTTATTTTTGAGACAGAGAGAGACACAGCATGAGCAGGGAAGGGGCAGAAAGAGAGGGAGACACAGAATGTGAAGCAGGCTCCAGGCTCTGAGCTGTCAGCACAGAGCCCGACACGGGGCTCGAACTCACGAACTGTGAGATCATGACCCGAGCCGAAGTTGGACGCTCAACCGACTGAGCCACCCAGGCGCCCCTCATTACTTTTTAAAAATAGCCATTGGAAGCAGATGACAAAGGGAAATAGGTTGAACTCAGTGACCTCTTGAGCTTGGCTGAATGAAGGCACACAGGAAGTGTCCCTTCGTCTCCTTCCTCTTGGGGATGACAGGAAATGCTTTTGAAATGAAGAAGAATGTCCATATCCAACTCCTTGTCAGAATTGTCCCAGAGAGTGGGTTGACAGGATCGAATGTTGATTGCTTTGTAATGACTTTACATTCCCCACATTGGTCTCAAGGATCTGATTTCCTAAAGTCCCTGGCCATGGCATCTACTCCCTTACCTCCAAGCAGGCTATTGCTCCTTACACTATGTGAAGACTTCCATCCTGAAATGCTTACTCTGTGCCAGGCACTGTGCTACATCCTTCATTTGTATTTTCATGTTTAATTCTTAAAAACACCATGAGTACAACTACTTCATTTTGTAAAGAAACAAGCACCAAGAGATTCAGTGACTTGCCCAAAGTCACACAACCAGTAAGTAATGAGACAAGACTCCATCCTGCTTTATCTGACCCCTGGGCCCATTCTCCTCACCAATGCCCTCTACTTTCTCCTTGAGGATAGCACAAAAGTCATTATCAAATGAGTCATTGCAATATTTTATCTGGATGTTTACCTGGAGGGACTACTAACTAGATAGATGTTAATATATTTCTTGACTACTGTAGCATACTCACTTAAATCAAAAGTCTCTGACATTCACGATAGGATTAAGGGCAGGAGTCAGCAAACTGTGGCCCACAGACCAAAACCAGCCTGCTGTGTGTTTTTATGATTAATTTTTTTTTTAATACAGCCATGTGCATATGTTTATGTATTGTCTATGGCTGTTTTCATACTACAACAACAGAGATGAGTAGTACATGAAGCCCACAAAGCCTGAAATATTTACTACCTGGACTTTTACAGAAAACGTTTGCCTATCCCTGGTCTAGAATGACAAATCTAAGCTGAGAGATTATAAAAAAAAATAATAATAATAATTAAAGGCCTACAGTGAATCCTAATGCATGAACAGGACAGGAAATATCCATCAGAAGCAAAGAATGATCACATCAGAGCCTTACTGTCTTCTATTAGCATCACATTTAATAATATATTCAGTGTCTTATTAACAAAAGTAAAAACCATCATTTACAAGAAGAGACAGCTTATAGCCAGCATCAAGAGCATGTCAGAGTCCATTCACCCAGTAGGCATGAACTGCCATTTGAGTGTTGTCCTCTTCTACAGCCCCTGCTCCCGTGGATCACCAGACCCTGTCACTTTGATCTCTTCATGCAGCCTGCCCCTCCCAATTTCCATGGGCTCTGTTTTAGCAAGTTCAACCAAGCATCACCCCTGTTCATCAATAATACTATAAGTAATAATCATTATAGCATCTTTAAAAAAATCACTACAGCAACATGGTTAGAATTGTAATAGGAGAAGGATTATGGTGTGATGGGGAGCAGAAGGGGTTGCTTAGAGCTCTGCTTGCAATGACTGGGGAGTTGAAGAAGAGATAATATTCCACTCACCTCCTCTTTTTACCTCTAGCTACTGAGCCTTCTCCTACTACTGTACCTATTCTGCTTAACAGTCTCTTACTTATACTCCAAAACCAAACACAAGTTTCTCTTCCTCTGATAACTGTCCCTGACACCTGCCAGCAGAGTAATTATCAAGTCTTTCTGTGTCCCCTTAGTACTACTTTCTTACTTGTCACATAATTAAGATAGTACTATAATTACCATTTATGACATTAATATAAGATGGTGATAGTTCTACTGAGTGCTTACTATGCTTCAAACACTGTGCTAAACATTTTGCAGAGAATCAGGGTATTGGACCCCACAGCCTGTGTTTTAATCACTAGGCTACACTGCCCTCCCATCTTCTGCATGGAAGGCAGAGACTATTGTGTATTCACTTTTTTTTAAGTTTATTTATTTATTTTGAGAGAGAGAGAGAGAGAGAGAGAGAGAGAGAGAGAGAGCGAGCGCACATGCATCAGCAGGGAAGGGACAGAGAGAGGGAGAGAGAGAATCCCAAGCAGGCTCCATGCTGTCAGTTCAGAGCCTGATGCAGGGTTTGAACCCATTAACCATGATATCATGACCTCAGCTGAAATCTAGACACTCAACCAACTGAGGCAGCCAGGCACCCCATGGTGTATTCACTTTTATCTCTGCAATGCCTAACAGTGCCTGCCATACAAGTAATGTTTATAAAATGAATGGATAAATAATATGGCACACATTTCTAAAGATACCTATCCCTTGGTCATTCAAACACTAATTAGGTACTACTGTGAAGAGATTTTATAGGTATAATTTGAAGTCCCAAATCAGTTGATTTTAAGGTACAGAGATTTTTCCAGGTGGACCTGACCCAAACAGATGAGCCCTTTAGAAAAAGAGAGTTTTCTCCAACTAGTGGAAGTCAGAGAGGTTCAAAGAATAAGAGGGATTGCTACACTATTGCTGGCTTGAAGATAGAGGAGACGGGTGATGCAGAATGCTGGCAACCTCTAGAAGCTGAGACAGCTTCGGGTGGACAGCCAGCCAGAAAACAATGACTTTGGTCCCATGACCACAGGGAGGTGAATACTGCAAACAACCAGTGAGGTTGTTCAACCCGAACTCCAGATAAGAACCATAGCCCCAGCCAATACCATGATTTCAGCTTGGTGAGACCTTAGTGGAGAATCTAGATACCCCAACCCAGACTTCTGATCTACAGAACTATGAGACAATGAATGAGTGCTGTTAGAAGACACTAAGTTTGTGGTGATTTGTTATGCAGTGGTAGAAAACAAATACAAATAGGTTTCCAATTCTCTAGAGATGCTGGTGGTCAGACTCCTTTCTGTAGCTCCCAAATGTCCCACTGAGCTTTACAAGAAGTGAATCATGGCTGTGATCCAACATCAGGGAGATGACATGGGTTGAGGAGATCTGTGCTCATCTACAAATGAATCAGAATCTGGTGAAGGAGGTAATGCTCTACAGTGGGTAGACTTCTGGACAAGAAATATGAAGTCCTGGTTCCTAGTCCTAGATTTGCCAATGGCTCACTACATGACCCTGGATAAGCCACCTTATGTCATGTAACTGCAGATCTTTCATCTGTAAAATGGGGATATTCATCCCTCTCCCATCCATTTCATAGTACTGTAAATGATGATTGAGTAAGATAAAGAGCCCAACAAGCCATATAAGTTGTGACCAATTCTAGAGGAACATAGGGATTCCTCAGTGGCTTAGGGACTTTAGGGAAGAGCTGTGCCAAGTTATAAGACTAATAAAATTCAGGTGATGAGGCATACCTCCACGGGCCAGATAACAGTTGTTCTTCCCTACTAAGGAATTTATCCTATAGCTCCCTAGGAGAATAATTATCACAAAAATAATGCCTCATGTTTCAACAGCACTTTTCAAAGTGCTTTTCCCTGTGCTATTTTAATTCCAATAACTTGTATCAGTTAAAGGAAAAGAATCAACTAAGTCTAGTTCTGAAAGTTTTGGTTTCTCACCATGACATAGAGTTAGTCTCACCTATTACACAGAAGAGAAGACAGAGGCCCAGCTGGGCAGGCAACTTGCCAAGGTTATGGGGCTGGTCAGTGAAAGAGCAAAGACACTCATTCCCAGTCTTGGCCTCCATAACTCCATCTCCCTACTTTTGTTATGGAACTGGGAAAATGCAGAGTTCTTAGACAGAGGCTCAGTTTAGCCTGTACCAGGTCTGAACTGAAGAAGGATGGTGTGTTACACTCAGGTTCCTATCACATGGATCAGATGCAAATGAAGCATTGGAATCATGTCACATTTTGAGGAGCCTCTTCCCCCAACCTTCCAGTTATGCTACAGATGACACTTACTGGCTGTTAAACAACAGACTCCTTCTCTGGTATCTTTATTAAATAGGTGGGGATGTGGGAAATAGTGTGCAGGGTAAGCTGCTCTCAATGCCTAGCAGATAAATATTAATTAAAGAAGAACAGGGAAGAAGGATCCATTGACTTGGAACTTTCTTGGGAGGGTTTTGAGTTTCACTAGATGATCCCCAACTTGGGATACTTTAGCTGGGTCTCTCAGTTCAGTAATGTTGGAAAAGGAAATAGCCATCCTGAACACTTGGTTTGAGGCTGTTACTCCAGACATCCTGGGCTATAAGCAAGTTTGAATTCTCCTGGCCCTGAAAAATATTCCTGGTCTCTAGAATCCAATGTGAATAGAATTGGCAGGTTATGAGAGAGGTGATATTCATGCATTCACTTGTTATTGAGGCCCACTCTGTGCTAGGTGCTATAAGATTCTTTACTCTCATGGAGCTTATGATCTAGGAGAATGATAGTCAACAAACACATGGAGATCCAATTTCAATGACAATGTGGGCTACATGAGGCTCTGAGATTCTTAAGCCTGAATGCTGAAAAAGTGCTAGGTGGGTTGAGGTCTGAAGGATGAATAGGGTTGAAACAATGATGGGAGTGGGAGTAGGGGCAAGAGTGGCATGTGATAAGGGTATGAGACTTTTGAATAGAAAGAACCAAACAAAGCCCAGTGTGACCAGAGTACAGAAAGCATGTTGTGGACACACTGGCGAGCAGGCCAGGGGCCAGACCACATGGGACCTTGATGGTCACCAAGGAGTTTGAATTTTATTCCAAGTGTAAGAGAAAGGCTTTCATGGATTTTAAGCAAAGAAGCAACATAATACAATTCACGTTTGTAAAAAGACCACTCAAACTGATTCAGCAGAGGAGTGGAAGGAGGGGCTGCATGGAGGGAAGTCTAGTTTAGATGCTACTGTGGTCACCCAGAGTTGGGAAAAGAGTAGCATCTTCACACAGCCCCAGGACACTGATATTTGCCACCTCCTAAGGTGAAAAGAAGATCCTGTGATTTTGAGTACATATGTGTACTACCCCTAGGGCATGGAGAGAATAAGTTTGCCTCTTTGTATCTCATTTTGCTTGACTGCCCAATGGAAGCCATGCATCCTGGTCTACCTAGTTATCATTTCAAATCACAGAAAGGGAGAGATGGGAGGAGTAAGAGAGAAAGCTGGCCCTGTGTAATATATGACCCTCTGTGTGGACATGTCTCCAGCACGTCATACCCTGGGGACTAAGAGTAGGCACCAACACAGCTTCTTTGTGAATGGTCCACCAAGTGAACATCTTCAGAAATGGGGAAACCCACTCTCACCCTCAGAATAGCCAACTCATTGTTGCACCACCCTACCTATCAAATACCCACTCCTTGTACCAAATGCTCCTAAATCGGGTCTCATGGCAGCAGCCTCCTATCAATCCTTCAGGGAACACCTCTCTCCAAGTCTCTTTTTCTGGTTCCCTCCTCCTGCAGCCATTCTTCACAGGGCATAGCTTTGCTCCACTCTCCTGATCTCATTCCTTTGAACAAATTTCCTCTTATTTCCTCTTTTAATAGAAAGCATCTAAGAACATTATTTTCCATATAGCAAGCAACAACAAATATTTGCTGAATTTTTTGAAGTGAGCACTGTCTGCCTAGAATCAAAAGGAGCCTGTAAGACATGCAAACAAAGTGGGACACACAGGAACATGGGAATAACACAGAGAAGGTCGGGTAGGGTTTTCAGAGCATTGTGGAACAATCAAGCAAGCTAGCAGGCCTGGGTTCTGCTCCTGAGTCCGTGTGATTTGAGACTCGAATTTATCTGTAAAACTTATAGGTTGTATTGGTGATTTCTTTGGCGGTTAAGTATTAAGTTTTAGTTAAGCACTGTCACCTACTGAAAGCTCTGAGCTTAAGGCTGTCAAGGCACATGTTAGAAAGGATGTACAATTATAGTAGTGCCAGGATGACACTTACTTAACAAATCAAGCTGGATGGAAAGAAAAATAGAATGCAAGCAACTTTATCACTGTATGATTCAGTATGATTTGATGCCCTGTATGTCCACCATACCACATCATATGACATCAACATCAGTTTGTAATATCTTTGGAAAAATATTCTAGAACTGGAAACCTCCTAGCCAAGATCATAGAATTCTTGACTAGTCATGTCTCTCCTCATTGTTGGGCATAAGAGAGGCATCTAGGACTCTAAGAACATCAAGGAACAATTTCTCACCTCATTTGTGATTGTCATAGTTGCTGTTTGGATCCAGTACAAAATATGCTTTGTCTTTTATTTCAGCCAAACTTTTTCCCTGTGGTAGGGGGGAGAACTGTACTTGCCCTCAACAGTGACATTTCCCCAAAGTGGCCGAAGTACAGCTGTTCACATTCTGCCTCCAATACATTCTCCCTTCCTTTCCTTCTGGTCCATTACTTTGGTGGCCTTTGAAGGCCAAAAGAAGAGTAATGAGAAGGCAATCTGGAAACATTTCTGAACATGGTCAAACGTGTGCATCATGTGTGTAAATGCATTTGCAATTCATATGTGTGTGCACAAACATTTGGTGTATATGTAACTGCATTTAAAATGATGTTTGTAACACAGATGATAGATAGATAGATAGATAGATAGATAGATAGATAGATAGATAATGTTTGTACATATTTGTGATTTTGTGGTCAAGTGTTGACATATCTGTCTTTGTTGGCACATGTCTTGATGTATATGTATGTGCAAAGGTGGTGTGAATATATGCCTGTGGGATTTTATCACCCATGAAGGACAGCAACCACACAAGTCCTTATCTTGTAATAAGGAATAAAATGCCAACATTGAATCTCTCTGACATTTGAATTATCACATCTAGCTGACAGAGGAGAAGGGTGCAATAGGGCTTGACAGCTCTGCTGACGGGGCTTAGGCTGGCCCTTGGCCCTTCCCTATGGCCTTATGCAGTTGATGTCAATGCTTCTGACACCTCTTCCCTTTGGCCTGCAGGTCCCTGTCTGGCCGCATCGTTGGTGGTGTCTGGTGGTTCTTCACCTTGATCATCATCTCCTCATACACAGCCAACCTGGCTGCCTTCTTGACCGTGGAGAGGATGGTGTCTCCCATCGAGAGTGCTGAGGACCTAGCGAAACAGACGGAAATCGCTTACGGCACACTGGAAGCAGGGTCCACTAAGGAGTTCTTCAGGGTAGGAATATCCCTTGTCCTAGAGCACCTTCACAAAAGGGAACCACTACTGTCATTAAAATATCCTCATTAAGGAGCATGTGATTATAGTCAACCAGAGCAACTGCTTAGCATAGTACAAGTCAGGGAAACTCAGAGCATTTCTCAGCTTCTTACAAGTTCTTGAGAAATCTACAATTCTATATTTGTAAAAACTTCAAAGCTCTTGCACTGAATCAGACCCCTTACGTATGCCAGTCTGTGCCAACTTCTCTGAGGGCTGCAAAGGATATGACATTCAGTTCCTTCCCTGTTCCCACACATACTTGTAGTCTAATTAGTAATTGATTAGTATCGGCCTAGGGACAAGGTCCAGACCTGATGCCCTTTTATGTCCTCTCCTTGAAGACTTGATGAATAAGGAGATGGTATATGGGGAATGATTACTGGAACAGGTGGTCTATTTAACAGTGCCAGGAGAGAGAAAATGTGAAGTGAGAGTGGAGGTGATGGAGAGGTCTTATGGCCAGAGGCAGCGAGTGAAGGCAGAGGAGCAGAGAGCTTAGAAACACAAGCCTAGGGTCATCCAAACCTAGAGCCAGACCCTGGCTCTGTCCTTTACTTGTTCTCTGGCCCTTAGCCTCTTTCACACCATTTTCTCATCTATAGAGTCAGGAGAATAATATCTACCTCAACGAGTCATTACGATATTAGAAGAGATGAGGCATCTAAGACACAAGGCTCTGTGGGTACAGGGCTTTGGGGTACAGGCATTTGGGAGCCATCTTGAAGAAGGGGTAGGGATTTACAGCCACAAACATTAGAAAATATTTCTAGGCATCATGAAACTAGGTCAGGTCTGGGTTGGTTAATTATATTCCAGGCAAAGGGAACAACTTGAACAAATGCCCCAAAGCAGAAAAGCCTGTAGTTCCCTGGACTTTAGACATGTTCCTCCTGGAAGTTGAAGAAATAGTACATGGAGCTACCATGTATTGAGGAAAGAAAAATGATAAATAATTGCTACCACTTACCTAGCATTTGCTATGAATCAGGTCTTGTGCCAGCATACCCTCATTTAATCTTTTCATTACAGTTAGAAATTTGTTTTCCCCATTTTATATGTGAAGTTCAGAGAAGTCAAAGTAATTGCCTGAGGTCACACAGGTAGTAAGTAGCAGAAGGAGAAGAGACAGCCAGTATCTGCCTTGCTTCAGGCAAGGGACAGGGATCCCATACAGTCCTACCAGGTTCTCACTGCAACTTTATGGAGAAAACCCCAGACTCCGAGTGAACCCACAGAGTGTGCTCAGTTTCTTGGTTGTGGGTTCTATGTTCTGCATGACAAGCAGGAAGGGGACCAAGGTCTTAACCATCATTGACCCAGTCTCCAAGGCTAATGTCATCTACTTCAATATAATGGAGCAAGAAGGTGACTTAGAGGTCATGTGGTCAGAGTCTATCGTTTTAGAGAGAGACATGACTTGCTTAAGCTTAACCAACCAGCTAGTACAAAAACCTCCTGCAACCTCACAATTCTCTAGAATTTTTAGCCTGCAACCAAAGTGTGAAGGGGATGTCTCATATTTGTCCAGGTAGCCATTCCTATATCCCTGGCTTTGCTGATGAAGTTGGGGAACAGCCAATTCACTTACTCATTACATACTCATGTTCTCATCCCCAATATCTGAGCATGTCACTATCCCCAAAACACCTTCCATCCATGGTCTCATTTATGTCCCACCTATGACCTATGGTAGAACAGGAGTTATATGTCCATTTTGTGAATAAGAAATTGAAATTCAGGGAATCATAATGCAAGTGTTGAGGATGAACACAAATTCTGTTTCTTCATTCCAGCCAAAGTATTCTTGACGCTGAACCACACTGTCCTAATGAGGTGGTGTCATTAGCTGATTTTTTAAAAAGATTATTCAGGTTGTTAGATGAGCTCATGATCAAATCTAGTCTAACCTTTTCCTTTTGTAGTTGGGGAAACTGAGGCCCAGAAAAGAAAAGAGTCATGCTCTAACTACTCAGAGGCATAGCTAGGACTTAGGACTTGAAAGTTCTCTGTTAATCACTATGTCAATTGACATATTTCTATTTCTCATCCACAGGACACTGTTAGGCATCTAGAAACAAAACAGCGTGTATTCTACAAGCTCTGGGCACTCACTAGGTCTACTACATTCGTGACAATGGGTTGTAGTTCATATGCTAACTCTGATCAACAGTGGTGGCCTGGAGTTCGATGTTGAGAGGAGATTCTGAGGTCACATCTGGACACAGTGTGAAAGAATTCCTTGACTGATGTCAATATCCCTCACATATATAGGAAGGGAAAGTGGTCTCAAGCCAGCCATGTATTGGGCATTCTTATCCTAAAGTAAAACCTAAATAAAGGGCATAATTAGTAGTAGTAATTGCACCACTTATAGAATACCTACTATGTGTCAGGCACTGGGTTATGCACTTTATATCTGTTGTCATATACTATCCATGGCGACACTATGAAGTCAGTACCATCATCAACATTGTCAGGAGAGGAAGACTAAGGTTCAGAAATGTTGTTATTTGTCCAAGGTCCCACAGCTAGTAAGATATAAAGCCTAAAATAAGGGAGGCAGCTGGTTGCAGTGAAAAGGCACTAGGTGCTATCAAGAAACCAGGGTTTTATTCCTGGCTCTGCCACTAAGAAGGTACATGACATTGGACAGTTCACTGCCACACTGTGGGCCCCAGTTTCTTTACTGGTAGAAAGACAGCACTAACAAGATATGCCCCATGAGCCCTTCCATCTCTGTAACATTGACCTTGAGAATTTTCCCACCAGGACTTTGGTGGATGGGGAGACAAGATCACCTACCACCCTCATAAGGCAGGAGAAGAGCATGGTGACACATGTATTCTTCTACCCCAGACTCTAAAAAAATATGGCTTCTAGTCCCCACGGCAGCCCAGAGCTTCTTGGCAGCTCCAATCCAGAGTCACTGAATCCTCCATAGACAGTTTAATTAAGATGTGTGAAGGGCTGTGAGAACTGCAGATGATAGGAGAGATCCAAGAACAAATACCCCAAGTATGTTTCCAATCTTCCCTGCCACTCATGCTGCCTTTGCATCCCTAGAGATGAGATTTTCCTGATAGCCTAATCTGAGCAGCTATGAGCACAGCCCTGGCATTTGGGGCACAGGGGTGAGACCGAGAGGACATATTAATTTTCTGCATACTCTTGCCCAGAGGGCTCTTCAGCTCTACCTGTCAACAGCCCAGTTCCCTGCCGTGGCCATCTTGTCAGGTCAAATTGCATCTTGCCATTGCCCTACTGAGTATTTTGTTGGGTTTCTGCCTGGAAGATCATCTGTAAATCTGGTCACAGCTGAATTTATACATTTCTCTGTTTCCTGAGCGAGAAGAGATGTACACTGTAGATGTTCTGATTGGTTCTAGGTGTATCCTCCTCTAACTTTGAAATTCTCCCTCCCTTTTCTCCTTTCTTTCTTCTTCTTCTTCCTCATACATTGTTGCTTGAATGATGTGTTTTCATGTAAAGAATCAGGTATTTTAAGACCACAAGGGATTCAAAGGTCCCCAAGCCCCAAATCCTCGTGGAACAGATGAGGAAAGACTAGAACCCAAGCTCTTCACTCCCAGTCCAGTGTCCTTTCCAGAGGGTCAACCATACTTTAAAGCACATCACCTAGTTCACCTAGTTGATCTAATTATAGATTCACTCTACCAAATACTTCCCTGAAATTCTCAGTAACTATTTCCCTTAATTTTCCATTGAGACCAGACTTTTTCTAGGCCCAAATATCTCTATAGATCATTTGGCTCAAACAACAACTTAACTGCTTATCAATATTTTGCCAACACTTGATGTTGATATCAAAGAAATAAAACTGATATTTGTGTGCAAAGAAAAATGACATTTTGTGCGTATAATTTTATACTAAATAAATCTGTAATCTGTGTTTTAACCACTAGTCTACATGAATTTCATGACTCTAGCACTCTTTAAAACATTAGCCCCTTATATATGTATAACATGTGTCCATTTTCAAAGCCAGACTCCCGTACCCCCAAAATACATCTACCCTTTGGGGTAAGGAAACTCTTTAGAAAGACCATGTTATATGAGAGGGATGATTTGTGGTCCTGGGTTGTGGGCCTTGACTAAGGGCCTACTATGTGTAAGGGTGCACTCTGTGAAGGACTCACAGAAGGGAAGATGTCCCCCTCCCTCAGATGGCATCCATATACTTAAGACCTGTACACAAGCAAGGATGCCTTGCAATCTTGGCAGTCTAGCCTGAAGGTCCAGTGAGTGTGTCCTAGAGGAACATCAGCCCTCACAATACTCTTTTTAGCCCCAGAGGCCTACAAATCAGAATCATCTGGGGGAACTCCTGGAAGAAAAGATTTTTTTCTAGGTTCCACCCCAAACCTGCCATATCAGAATCTATAGGTTTAGAGCAGGGCATCTCCATATTTACAATTTCTACACAGGATTCTGGTGCCCACTAGGGCGTGTGAATGATTGTCCTTGAAACTAAGGTGGCCTCAGAATACAAAGGATTTGTTCTGGCCTGTGAAATGACTAGTAGGATCTGGCTGGAGAGAACCAGGGCATCAAGAGAAGTAAATAGCCTAGGCAAAGTCCCAAAGAAGGGACGTTTCAAAGTGAGTTCAGTACAAGGGGAGGAAAACAGTTTGGCAAGATTGAGAGGCTTCTGAAATATAAACAGGTGACAGTATTAGGTCTCAAGTTATTAGCTTTATCAGACAATTTACATTCCAAGGTCAGTCTTATAATATGACTCATGATCCAGAATTCCTCAATGTTTTTATTATTGGGGGAACCAATAATGAAACCATATTCCACTGATATTAAGCTCTCCTTTTCTTCTGGGCAGTATAAATATGGCCTTCTTGAGTAATAGATAGGTTCTATAATGTCTTCAGAAGCTAGATTAGGGTTGCATTTCTTAACTCTTCCCATATAGAAGGAGAATATAATTCAGCAGTAAATAAAAGATTCTGAGCTATTCTGTTCATTCTCTATTTGCAAGATATTTGTACTTTGGAACCTACTGGTACTAATTAGAGCCTCTTATTTTGCAATCACTCATAATTTGTTTCTTCCTGAGCTAATCTCACTCATGAATGTGTGATCAAGCTACACTCAGCTCTTCATTAGTGTGTGTGCCACCTCAATTCCAAGCACAGCCAGCACTTAACTCCAGCTTTGTTCCTGTCCCCTGCCAGAGGTCTAAAATTGCCGTGTTTGAGAAAATGTGGACATACATGAAGTCAGCAGAACCATCAGTTTTTGTGCGAACCACGGAGGAAGGAATGATCCGAGTGAGGAAATCCAAAGGCAAATACGCCTACCTTCTGGAGTCTACCATGAATGAATACATTGAGCAGCGGAAACCCTGTGACACCATGAAGGTGGGAGGTAACTTGGATTCCAAAGGCTATGGCATTGCGACACCCAAGGGGTCCGCCCTGAGGTAAGTAGCCAAGATTTGCTTCCTTGGTACTCCCTCTCCCCTCCCTACCTCAGGAATGAAGCTGCTGTGTCTGCCTCAGGGCTCCAGTGCCACAATGCAAGCTGTCACGGGGGCTCTTCTTGGACACCAGTGAGCCTGGAAGATTCCAGTCACCTGAGATCTTCAGCCCTGAGGTTGGAATTGACCTGGGGGCCTCAGCTTGCTATGACTGTCGCTGCCCATGTGTTCTTCCCCATGCCTCACCTTACCCCTCCAAATGTGTTAAACATCAGTGAAACTTGTGTTTGTGTTGTGTGATCTATAACACACCATCCTTTACCAGATACTCTCATATCCAAGTAGGTTATGAACAGAGTTCTCCAGCAACCTGGATTCTTTGACAGAAGGTGGTTTATAATGTTTGTCTAAAAGAAACGTAAACACGTTGTCCAAATGGAAAGTCAAGTAGTTTGAGCCCTAAAGGCTCTGGCTGTATCATGAATGGCAGTACCCGTTCTTTCCCCAATACTGATTTCTTTAGCAAGAAAAAAGGGGGTTCAGGGACACCTGGGTGGCTCAGTCAGTTGAGCATCCAACTTTGGCTCAGGTCATGATCTCATGGTTTGTGAGTTCAAGCCCTGCATCGGGCTCACTGCTGTCAGAGTTAGAACCCACTTTGGATCCTCTGTCCCCCTCCCCTAGCCCCTCCCCCACTGTGCTCTCTCAAAAAATATTAAGACAAACAAACAAACAAACAAACAAACAAATAAGTAGTTCAGTAAAGAAGCAAAGTAGACTTTACTCTCACATAAAGAAGTTCTGGTACTCATTCCAAAGAGCTAAGGTAGAGTCCTATAGACTCGGGATCAAAAGACATAGATTTAATACTGGGATTTACTACTGTCTTACCAAAGGTAAGTCTTGTCATCTCTCCAACCTTTAGCTTCCTCATCTGTAAAAAGAGGATATTCATCCCAGCCCTTCCTAGGTCCAAGGTGATTGTGAGTTCAAATCTATATAGAAGATAATTAAAAGCAGTGCACTGTGAAATAACCTGTTATTCACTGGTATCATGTCAATTTACAGAGGGATTAAATAATTTTAGGGAAGGGTAGTGCTCAAAGAAAGATGAGAAGTGTTTAAAAAGGTTGCAAAAGGATGAAGAGAGGCTCTTAACCCACATTGACATCCAGGGCTACCTCTGCCTCCACATCTTTCATTCATTTCAATAATATTGGCCCTGCAATGTTCTAGGCTCTAGGCTTGGACCTGGAGCTACAATTTTGAACAAGCCGGACAGTCTCTAAGCCTATGGAATTACATGCTTGCAGGGAAGACACTCATTCAACAGGTGATTATTGTTTGATGGTTCATGACAACTATGACAGGTGGTAGTTTATATTGCAGGGAAGACACTTATTCAACAGGTGATTGTTGTTTGATGGTTCGTGACAACTATGACAGGTGGTAGTTGATAAAAGACCTGGAGGACACCTACTTCCAGCCATACAGCAGAATAATACTCCTACTATAAAACCTAAATATGCAGGATAAAGTTATAACAAATAGCCATTTTTATGAAAATTAGGTAATTCCAAGGCCAAAACAGAAAAAGGTCATCAAAACCAGAGTGAAATGCATAAGCCGACTCTTCAGGAGCTGCCATAAGCAAGGCAGAGTTGTAAATTATGTGACAATCCACATGAACAAGAATGAGAAGTACATCTAAAAGCATTTAAGTAATGAAAATATTTTTAAAAGAAAAAGACACTGTCACAAGGGACCAGGCATATTTGGAAAAATACCAATTAGAATTCAGGGATGTAATAATATCTCAATGGAAGGGGTAAACAACAAATTAGTCAAAGTGGAAGAGAAAATTTTTACACTGGGAGAAAAATGGAGATAATTCTTCAGAATATCACAAAGAGAGACAAAAAGACAGAAACTCTGACAAAGAGGTTAGGAGACCTGAAAGAGAAAACAAAATCCCAGGTGTATCTTCTGTGAGTCCCAGAGACAAGAGAGGATGGAGTAGAGGCAGTATTTAAAGGGAACTTTCCAGTATTTATGGAAAACATTAATACCCTGATTCCAAAGTTATGTGTCCCAAGCAGATGAAAATCAGCAGCTGATCCACTTGAAACTGCAGAACTTATAGAGACAAAGAAGATCTCAAACACACTCAGAGATAACAAGGTCTAATCTGGTGTGCAGGATGGATGGAATGTGGCCAAGAGGCTTTTCCAAGCATGCTTTTTTCTCAAGCTGAGATATGACAGGTTAATAGGAGTTAACAAGGTAAAGTAAGAGGAGGGGAAGAGATGAATACTCCAGCCAAAGGGAACAGCATGTGCAAAAATTCTAAGGTAAGAAATCATGGTACAGTCGATGAACTAAAAGGAGCCAAGTGCTCCTGGAACAGGTAATAAAAAGGAGAAAAGGTTAAGTTGAGATTGGAGAATGAAGTAGGGAAGCATTTTGTAAAGGATTTTTGTCCTTATTTAAAGAGTAATGAAAATATATTGAAGAATTTTAAGTTAACTGTCTGAAAATTAAGAAACAAAGGTATCTTTAGGAGGGCAAATATAACTGAATATACCAAATGAAGGGAAACCAATGGCCTGGTATTTATCAATCATGCATCTTTGCCTCAAACAACTTAAAAGATTCTCTGTACAAGTTTAGACAAAGTCCAAAGGGGATCCAAAAGAGATTGTTTGGGCAAGGAAGAGACTTTTATCTCAGAAACTTATACAACATTATCCTAGAAAGGCCCAGAGTAGAGAATGAGCTCTTATATGTCTGAGAACATCAATGATGCTGCAATATTACAGTTTACTTAAGGCTTTATGAGTAAAGGATATTATTTGATCTAAATACATGGATATGAATTTAAGAAAACAAGGCACTGAGAGGTGACATTATTTGTCTAATCAATAGAGTACTTCTGCCATCCATCCTACATACAGATGCCTGGAACAAGATGACAAACTTAGAAAATATTAGATATTTGAGTTACATGAACTCAGGTCGTCTGGCACTCAAATGACTTTGCACTATAATAAAATCTACCACTGAGTGAATGCCTACTCTATACCAGATGCTATGGTATGTCCATCATCTCATATAAACCTCATACCTATAAAGTACCATTATCCCCATTTTACAGATGAAAAACAGAGGAACAGATTTAAGTTACCTGACTAGTTTGACACAAACAGCTAATAAGGAAGTAGCCAGATTTCAAGGTCAGGTAGTCTGATTGCGGAGCCCATGCCTGTGACCTAATTCTAATGCTGCACTGGACTTTATGACTGACAGCATGATTAAAGGCAGGAGACTTTACTGCCGGGTTCCCGGTACCTATTCTCACATGTCAAGCAATAACACACAACTCAAAAAAAATTAAAAAGCAGACATTTGGAACCCAGAGTATCCACTCATCACTGTGAAGACAAAAGGCAAGAGTAGATGGTCATTTTAATGCACCAAATACCACTTTTTTGAGTAGTGACACTGCTTTTGTGGATTTTGCATGCCTATAGATTATTTTGGGATAAATGTTGAAAATAATTCAACTTTAATAAAGAAGACCCTAATTCTGTTGTTTACATCTCTGTAAGACATAACAAGCTATTTATGGATTTGGGGAAAGAAAGCAAGAACAAGGGAAAAATAAATGAAAAGGAACATATTCCAAATATAGATCACTGATGGTTGATTTTTAAGTCATGTGGCCCAAATAATGGCCACATGCTCCCAACTCTCCCCCCAGTGCTCCAATTGCTCCAGTGGCAACTTTTATGATAACGATGGGGTTTCCTGACTCAAAAATAGAAGAGTAATGTTCATCCTAAGATGGCCATGAGTTTCTAACCTAGGAAAATCCCTCTTCCCTCTGTGAGATTCTCCCTCTCATTTTTTCATTCAAAGGAATCATTCTAGCAATGAATAGTGTAGAGATTCCATGAAACATAGAATTGCAAAATGGTCACAGAAAATGTGAGCGTGCGCGCACACACACACACTTCAGCCAGGGTTCCATCATATCTTGGCCTCACATGCCCCAAATGGTGCTATTTTCTCAAGGAATAGTCAAATATCAAGAGTCATGGCAACCTAAATGTCACAAAGACCCATGTGCCTACTCCAGCCATCTTAGTAGGCTGGGATCACTGATTTGGTCCCGGGAAAGCATTCTTCATGGCAGAGGAGGAAAGTGAGGAAAGAGTAAGGGATGGTACCTATTTCCTCTGGTCCCCATTTAAAAGGAGCTTATATGTGCTAAAGACAATATGGCAGTAGAAATAAATTTTAATTGGGGCGCCTGGGTGGCTCAGTCGGTTAAGCAGCCGACTTCGGCTCAGGTCACGATTTCGCGGTCTGTGAGTTCGAGCCCCGCGTCGGGCTCTGTGCTGACAGCTCAGAGCCTGGAGCCTGTTTCAGATTCTGTGTCTCCCTCTCTCTGACCCTCCCCCGTTCATGCTTTGTCTCTGTCTCAAAAATAAATAAACGTTAAAAAAAATTTAAAAAAAAGAAATAAATTTTAATTCAAATTATTTAGAATCACAGGAAATACTTTTAACAACACTGTTCAGCCATTCACAAAGCTGCAAACTCTTTCTGCAAAGATGTCTTTACAGAAGGTTGCTTTAGCACACTACAGGCATTGCTACAGACTTCCCTTCTGCCCTATAAAAGTGGCACTTCTGTACCCCTCACAGGCAGATGTGCTCCAGGTTCAGTGCCTGTACCTGCATTAAAAAGGACTTCCCTGGCAGTCTTTCTCCATCACTTGCTCCCTGTAAAGCCAGACCTTACCATACCTACAGGGCACTCACCCCCTTCCAGCCTGCCGAAAAAAAGCTCCAAGTTCCTCCAAGGCAGATCACCCAGCTCTGTCTCAGAAGGTCAGAGAACTGATATCTAAGGTCCAACTGTTCCTCTAAAACTTGCCAACTCTACTTGGCAGAAGCCAGGCCATGGTCCCTACGGAGTGTTAAAAGGCTGTGTTAGTGACAGAATGGTGTTTTTGTCTCTTCTGCTCTGGAAACAAATACTCTGATGAAGCGAAGTGGCTCCATGCTTGATTTTCCATTTGGACAGGTGGTGTTTCTTTGAAACAGATGCTGTTTGTTGGCTGTCACTGCATGTCTGGGGTTGGGCAAGGGGCTGAATTATGTTTCTGAAGCCCTTAGGTTATAGATAAAGACCTGCTCAGCCAATGCCAGTCATTAGGGAAAGGCAATTGGTAAATCAACTAATTATGATCTATTGGGCCCTTTAATTGCCAGCTGAATGTATTTACTGGTCCCAAGTGAAGTCTCCTTTCTTTATTATGATGAACAATCCCTTCAGTTAGAGACAGTGTACTCAAATCTGCTCAGTATGGGGGCATGGCCCATGTTTTACCAACCCAAGAAGGAAGCCACACCAGATTGGCCTGAGTTAAAATCTCAACTAATGATTCTTCTTCACAAGCCATTTACCAGGAATTTGATGGATTTGCTGAGTTATACCCTGATCAGGACGCTGGTCAAAATCTGGTCTTTAACTGTGACCGTGGTTACATGGAGTCTTTTCTGGTCTCTGCGCTCATGACATGTTTGTTTTCTGTAATGTGTCTTGTCCATGCCAGATGTATGGGCCAGGGGATGGGAGCTTCCTCCTACAGCTTAGTGGATGGTGGATGGGTACCCACAAGGATCTGATATCCACTCCCTGTGCTTTCCATTCAGTTTCACAGATTCCTTTCTGAATATCTCCCCACAAAGCCCTCTGTACACACCTCAGGGGGGAGCAGTGAGAGAGATGCAGTCCCAGCCACTAAATGTTGTGTCACCTAGAAGAGCTCATGAGCCGAATTACACAGGGGCCTGCTGTTCTACCCAGTGCCATAAGAGTCAGCAACATACAAAAGGAGGAGAGTCAACATTTGAGTGGAAGGATTTATAAAGGTTTTGTGGCAGAGATAACATTCAACATAGGCCTGAAGAAATTGTGATAGATGAGGAGTAGGTAGAGGGCGCTCCAGATGAAGGGGACCAAATGAGCAGAGGTGAGAAAATGGAGGGGCTTGCTTTCAGGAAAAACAAAGGATCCACTTTAACTAAAAAAGGCATTAATAAATAGAAGCAATTGGCTGAGGTCATACTGTGAGGATTTCAGATGCCTCTGTATTTTTTATTCAATGTCAGGAGGGGCCATTAAAGGCCACTGATGTAGAGGGATCCTGGACCAAACAGGCTCCCAAAGATGATCCTGGCAGTGGTTTGCAATGTGAGTCACAGGGAGGAGGATCACCAGCAAAGAGACCATTTAGAAGGCTGTTGCAGTTATTCTGGTAGGGGAGGATGAATGTGGTTACAGATCATAATGGGATGGCGACAGATAGAAATGGTGGGCTCTATGTTCTTCACCAGACATCACCTCTACCTTAAGTCTTAGTAGTTTGGAAAAGAAGTCTGTTATGTGAGCTTTTTGAGACTTTTGTGCTCTTGCCTAAGGCCTGACCAGGTACAAACTGATTCTGGCACAGACAGAAAGTGGGCAGATATAGGGTTGACCTCCCAAAAGACTTATTGGCATCTCCTCACTTTTACCTCAGGGGTGCCTAGAAGGTTCAGAAAGGCATTGCTTGGAGGGTTGCAGCAAGAACGGTGGAGGCTCCCAATCACCTTTCTCTTTCCCTATTGCACTGACTGTATCTTGCCTGTATTTGGTGGTGGTGTTGTTTTTTTTTTTTTTTTTTAATCAGACATAAGTTTAAGATTGCTCATCAACATTTTAGTCACACTGGTATTCTGACTGAATACATTTTTCTCCCTCACACAACCCTATTCTGGGAAGTATCTACTAAGAACTGTCTGTCTCCATTGGCATATGGCTGAAGGAGGGAGGTGAAGGCCATGACTCAGGAAGAGATAACATAAGGTTTTGTGGGAAGTGTTCCCACTTCCAGGGATTGAGGGTCGTCTAGTTGCCCAACTCCATACTAGGACCTCGTGACATGAATGACATCTTCAAGTTAGTTCTGTGGGCCTTTCTTGAACAACTTTTTTTTTTTTTTTTTTTTTTTTTTGCCCAGTGCTGATCTGAGTGCTACAGAGACCATAAGAGAGTTCTCTTTTGGAGAATCACAGTGACCCAGAATGTAATTGGGAAACAAATAAGCAAGTGCTGTTTTGTGAGGTGCTAAACCTATTGTTCTAAAGAACCATTCCCCAACTGCAGTACGTGTCAAATTATCTTGGGAAGCTGGTTAAAAACGCTCCTTTCTAGATTCTCGTTCCTGCGATTTCTGATTCCGCAGATCCAGGGTGGGACCCAGAAATGTGCAATTTTAACAAGTCCCGGGGCAACTCTGTTATAGGCAGACAGCAGTCCATTTTGAGAAACAGGGCTCGAGGTCAGAGAAGAGAGATGGACAAGGTCTGAGAAGGCAGCGGCTTAGAAAGAGAAGGAAGGTTAATACGATGGGAGCATGACAGGGAAACTACATTGAATGGTGTCCAAACCATGATCCTTGGAGTCAAGCAACCTTCATTCAGGTTCAAGGGCCATTACTTCACCAGCAGGTTGACCTCACTTGGTAAGTCATTATAATTTTATGAGCCTCTGTTTTCTTTTCTGTAAAATTGGAGTAATAATAATTCATTGCCGTTGCTCTGAGTTTTGATGAAATAGCACGAAGTGCTTGTCACAGAGGGTACTCATTAATGTTAATTCTCCACCCCTCTCCTCTTCCCATTAGACTTACCAAAAAGTCACTTGTGAACCAGATAACATGTTTCCCTTCTCTGTGAAATGCACTGTGTTCATCAGAAATGCACGTGAGCATAAGCCTCACCCCCCAGCACCGGCTGCATTAGAAATGTCTCTGAGAACAATTTGTGGTCCTCCCCCACAGAGAACACACTAAAAAAATAAAACCCTGATATTTTTTTTTTCTCCCTCCCTCTCACCCTCCTCCCATAGTATAGTACTGTTCAGGGCCTGCCGCTGAGAATAAATACACTATGTCCCAGGGCAATGACAGGCCTTTTCAATTGGTCCTTGTCTCCTGATGGGTAGCCAGGGATGCTTGTTGTCATGGTAACCCCATGAACTCTGTGACCCAGGTCGGGCCTGATCAGAGACAAAGCTCTCTGAGCAGAGAGGCTGGATTTGTCTGCATCCTCAGAAGAGCCGGAGAGAAAGGGAGAGAGGGAGGGAATGGGGGATAAAAAGGGAGAGAGAGAAAAAAGGATGGTGGGACAAAGAGAAGGAGAGAGACAGAAAGTGTGTGTGTGTGTGAGAGAGAGAGAGAAAGAGAGAGAGAGAGAGAGAGAGAGAAGAGACTGGAGGTCTGCCAAAGTGCTGCATCAATACAGAAGCTTCTCAGGTCAGGACACGTGGGATGGGTTGTAGAGCAAACCGAGAAATCCTCCTAGGAGACTTGCGAGGCAGCCCAGTGCAAAGGTCCAGGCAGTGGGGTGATGAGGGCTTGATTTAGCATTTTAGTGGTGATGATGAGACCTATTGTTAACACTTATTGAGCCCTGACTCATCCCCGGAGTTTCTATGAAATATTTGATGTGCATTAGCTTATGTAATCCTCACAACCCTGTGAAGGTAGTATTGTTTTCACCTTGATCGTATAGTTCGGGAAACTGAGGCACAGAGAGGTTATGGAACCTGCCCAGGATTACCTGGTGGGGAAATTGGAGAGCTGGATTTTCAAGCCAGGCAACCACCTGATTTTGGGACCTCTTCTTGGCCACTGGGCAAAAAAAAAAAAAAAAAAATTGGATCTAAGGACAGAAACTGTGAGGAAGACATGATGATTCAGAGGATAAAGATCAGGTACTGCGCCTCCCCCAACTCACACATGTACAATTGCATTTAGTCCTGCAAGTCAGAAAGCCATGGTCCTGCAAAGGGAAGTGGCTCACTGTAGCCCTGAGTTGCCTAGGGAGCCCTTTCCTCCCTTTTGCATTAGGAGGCCACACATATCCGTCTGTCCCCAGGATGGGGCCGTAGCACCAGGTGATGCCAATGCCCCACATGTAAAAATGGAAGAAGACACATCCAGTGTAAGCTAAGGTTCCCCACTGACCCATGACAGATTGCACCTAACACACCTCCAAAGATTTTCACGCGTCTCAAAAAACGCTGTAGTGCTTTGGACTCCTTTCACCAAAGAAGAGCTAACCATTTTAGATTGACTGCACTATCAGCACAAAGAGGGAGGAAACTTCATTCCTTCCCCACCTACTGTGTGCTGGGCAATGCCTATGCATTCAGTGCCCTAGGCACTGTTCGGGCATGAACCCTCCTCTTGCCTTTTGATTTAGGCATTATCATTTCCTTTTCACGAGTTAGGAAGCTAAGATTCAGAGAGGTGACATTCTGCCCAGGTTCTCACCGTGATCTGTGGGATGCAGCTGAAGCATAAACCCTGACTCCTGAACCGTCCTTCCTTCCACATTCCCACCTCTGTGCTAATGAAGACACCCCTCACTGCCTTTGCCACCTTTTAAGGTGGCATCCTTAAAACATGAGGGGAAATGAGACACCAGGTGGCCTCCACAGCCAGAGCACTCCCTCCTGAAGCACCAGGCTGGGATGGAGATCCGTGGTGCAGGTGTATTCTGAAGGACTGTGTTAAAACCACAAAGGCGAATGCACACTTACTCCTGTTACGGCTCTGTTCTTACCATGCCTGCTTGAGAAGCTTGTAAATGGCAGAGCGACACAGAGTAAGAGAAAGAGGAGGAAGGCAGACAGAGTGAGGTGGCAAGGATGGATGTGCGGAGATGAATGACCCGGGAAATGAATGGCCTTTACCACGGCAAGAACAGCGACCCAGCACGGGCTGTGATTTGCCTGCTGAAGCACTACCTTCTCCCGCTGGTATACAAATTGTATGTTGCTTTCTTTTAAGAGGCTGTTGCTTCAAAAATAGCATCTTTTTTTCCCCCTCTCTCTCCCTCTCATCAGCAACTTTCTTTCAGACTTTCCAGTGTTCTTTTCCAAGAAGGCAGCTGCTATTATACAAAGGCAGAGCAAGGGGGAGAAGGTCTGGGTACCTGTCCCAGTCCTGCCACTCAGGGTTTGTGGGTGTGGGAAGAGAATGTGCTTTGGTGTTGATCAGACTCTTGTTCAGACCCAGCCTCCCACATTTACAACCTGTCAGATCTTAGATATGTAGCAAACAGCTGTACGGACCATCAGATGATTGTTAGGGCCTTAAAGTCAGGGCTGAGGACAAATCCCAGGTCTGCCAGCTAATGACCAGAGTTGCTCAGACAAGTTACTTCACCTTTCTCAGTTTCCCCAAGTACAACAACTGGAGGTAACACTAGCATTCACATTGGTGGTTGTTAAATAATTAAATTAGATAATATAAGGTGCTTAGCACAGTGCCTGGCACATATTCAAGTGACTAAGAAATGTTAACTATCATTACTTAATCTCTCAGAGTCTTAGATTTTTCATCTTCCAAATGGGGTTCCTACTATAAGCTTTACATGGTGCATAAGGAATTCTTGACCATTAACCCCCTTTCCTCCCCCACTTCTCCTTTCCCTTCTGCTTCCCCTCAACACTCACCATCTATTCTGTTGGTTTGGGGATCTGATCCAAACAAGTGGTGATTGCCTTCTCTGGGCCAGACCACTCTCAGCTTCTTTACATCATAATGCGTGAAATTTCAGCATACCAAGAGACAGAAATATCTGAATGGACAGTTTTATTCTCTTTTTCGCTCAGTGCCCCCCAAAGGTCAGCTAATAGCCACCTTGCTTCCATCCATATGCCTAAAAGTAGAAAAGTCGCACACAAATCCTGATTTCTGAGGTCAAGCAGAAAGGAAGGGGAAGGGATGGCCCTGAGTTGAACCCCTGCACAGAAACTCTGGGTCATCTGTTTTAGTAACTTTTATGAATCACCCCATGTGCTGAGATCATGGGCTTGGTAATCACATCTAAGCAGCCTTTGCCTCAGGGAGGAAAGGGGCAAATCCCAGGTGAATCCCTAAGCAGAGTTGACTTGATATCCTAAGGAGCCGGAGGTAGGGAGTCAGGGGAGTCTCCAAACAAAAGAAAGTCAGGCAGGCATATTTGCATAGATTATTCATGCCTCCTCAGCACACACATCTAGCAGGAAAAGAACATAATGACCTCTTAATCATATTCTCTGTTCTGAGGGGAATTAAATTTATTCCTCTGGAGGAATGTTAAGACAAAACAAATCCATAGCACTATTCAAGCCCAGGCTACTTGTGGCCTACAAACACCACAACTTGTCCCCACTCTGGTGTCTTTTCTCTTATTGCTTCCTTCTTTCTACCTATATTTCAAAGTACGGTCCAGTGAAGCAAGGGCCAACTGTCCCACAGAACCTAGTAGAAAATTTAGCACGTAGAAAACTCCTATTGATTGTCCCACTGACTGATTCCTACCTGGCCAACTTCCATATGGTGACTTTCTGAGTATGTCATAAAATCAATTGATGTGTCTGGTCTTGTGTAGATTCATGAGAACCAGGAAATACTAGTTCTACTGTATAACTATATAACATAAATTAAACCAACTCTTTTTTTTAAGTGTTTATTTATCTTTGAGAGAGAGAGAGACAGAGAGACAGAGCATGAGCAGGAGAGGGGCAGAGAGAGGGAGGCACAGAATATGCAACAGGTTCCAGGCTCTGAGCTCTGTCAGCACAGAGCCTGATGCAGGGCTCAAACCCATGAACCGCAATATCATGACCTGAGCCGAAGTCAGACACTTAACCGACTGAGCCACCCAGGTGCCCCAAACCAACCAACCTAACTCATGAGTCTCTTTGGCCATTACTAATGCACATCCTAAAGGCAGCAGATGAAAGCACAGGACTATGATCACACAATTTAATTTGATCAATATTCCTGGCATAGGATTTTTCAAAGCACTAAAGTAAGTGCTCTTAAGGAAAGCAAGATGATTATGACATTGGGACCCCTAAGACTGACTATCTAATGCAGGGGCTGCAACAAAAATGCCCCCAAGGGCCAGGTGAAGAAAATGAGTAAAATGGATTTGCATTAAACTCTTACATGTTTTCCTTATTTTTAATAGACCCATGAGTACAGTCACTCTCTATTCTAACAAAATAACAGTGCAAACACTCTGACAAATAATAATTATGGTTAATATTTTTTGAGCACTTTCTATATATGGCAAGCACTCTCTAAGTCCTTAGATGCATTCCCTAATTCACGTAATCCTCATAAGAACCCAACAAAGTAGGTACTGTTAAGAATCTCATTTTTAAGATAATAAATCAGTGGCATAGTGAGGGTAAGTAAATTATCAAAAGTCACACAGCTAGTGAGTGGCATAGCCTGAATTTGAATGCAGGCAGTCCAGCTTCAGAGTCTGTTCTTTTATCCACCACATTATCCTATAAGTGACAGTCTCTGAGTGATCAGAGAAAATGATGGGGTCTTGGTGAACAAAAGAATATATGCCTATGTAGAGGGAAAAGGCTCCACTCCATTCTGATTTAATATATTGCTGTGTCAGAAAGTTGCCAGATCTGGTTTTTCAAAGAAACTGGAAATCTCAATTTTTGCATGCACTGTTCAAACGTTGAGTGTTGGTCACAGTTAAGAGAGGAATAGAGAAGACACAGGCTAGTACCAACTAATAGTAATACAAAAAAGGGAGGAAATCCCATGAAGATGATAGATAATCAATAGATCAGTAGATGGATGAACAAGGCACAGTGGGAAAACCATGCAGGGAGGGATTAATGTCTTACCCTTGAGGTGGGAGTCTTGGGAGGCACCCAAGAGGAGGTAGCAGTCCCCAGACAGGGCCCCAAACCAGTGGGGAGAATATATACAAGCAAGACGGGGAGGAAGATATTTCAGGTAAAAGACCCAGCAGGCATACAGTACAAGAGTGAAGGGGAGAGTAATTCATGCATTCTTTTTCTATCTTTCTATTGCTGTTTGCAGCAGGGAATCATTCCCTCAAATGAAATCGCTCATGGAATGCCATTATAAAAGACAAATAGGAGGGGGAAGCTGCTGAAAGAACAGAGGAGGGGCTGGAGGTGGTAGTGGAAAGGGGGAGGAGGAAGAGAGCTAGAGACAAGTTTGGGCCCAGGGTGGGAGACCTGGGAGATCAACGTTCCTCTCTCCCTCGGGAGCCATTCTCTGTCACTGGAGGAGACCATTCTCCAACATGATGACCCTGTGTATTTTAAAGTCCACAAGAAAATAATGGTCCTGCTGGCCTGCTCAGCATTCTGTTCACATTGATGTCTGTCTTTTGGTGGCCAGCCCTTAGAATAGGCCCAGCTTTCCTTCCTTTCATTGAACCAGAGGTGGCTGAGATGAGACCAGTGGGCTGACTCTTGCCCGGAATGGTGTTTTCAACCCCCTCTGTTAATTGTAGGGAGGCTTTCATTCATTCCCTCCATTATCTTTTGTCAAGCATCTGAAGTGTCTGATACAGACCCTGTGGCGGGGCTGCTGGCAAATGGTTCTGTGTTACAGGACCGGATGTGGTTTACTATGAGCTGCAAGTGCACTGCTTCTCACAACGTGGAGCAGGCTGGGGATCAAGCATGCCTCCAGAAATACCTTCTGTCCGTAGCACCCCTGCTGGAGGGGCCAGACTTCCGGTCCCCATCCAGGTCTCTGCACTGTACCAGGTGATGCTAGCCAAAGGACCTCAAAGAAAGTTACAGGGCCTGGAGCGCCTGGGTGGCTCAGTTGGTTAAGCATCCAACTTCAGCTCAGGTCATGATCTCACAGTTCATGAGTTTGAGCCCTGCGTCAGGCTCTGTGCTGACAGCTCAGAGCCTGGAGCCTGCTTCAGATTCTGTGTCTCCTTCTCTCTCTCTCTCTCTCTCTCTCTCTCTCTCTCTCTCTCTCTCTCTCTCTGTGTGTGTGTGTGTGTGTGTGTGTGTGTGTGTGTGTGTGTGTGCTTCTTCCCTGCTTGTGCCCCCTCTCTTTCAAAAATGAATAAATAAACTTAAAAAAAAGAGCTATAGGGTCAGAAATAGATATCACACATGTAAAACTAGTATGCAGCTTCTGGGGGTTTGGGTAATACAACATATATTGTTGTGATACAACTATATTTCAGAAATGTAAAACTCCTTCATTCAAAAAAAAATTCATCAGAAAGCTTTTGTTAGCTATTGTGCTGGGTTCCATTAAAGAACTCCTCTTGTTGGAGGAGCCAGCCAATGGATAATAGTGTGATGAGCTTACTATTCTAGGGTATGCAAGTACAGTGGGACAGAAAGGAAGGCCTGATGCGTTCTGCCTGGGCCTTGCAGGAGGATTTGCAGAGAACAACATATGCCAGAGGCTTATATGATGAATGGGTTCTACACAGTGGCCAAGTGTACCAGGTAGAGCATGTGCCAACACAAAGAGGTGTGGCTTTTGTGGCACTTCTAATCCAGCCACTTATCCACAAGTAACCCCAAAGCACTTTAACATCTGTCATCTCATTTGCTCCTCACAATACAGACAGCTGGAGCCGGAGCTTGTAATTATTCCCATCTTACTGGGAAAACTGAGGTATACTTGCAGTAACCAAATATCCTGGTTTGCCCAAGATTGAGAGGGTTCCCAGGATGTGGAACTTTTGGTGCTAAAACCAGGAAAATTCCAAGCAAACTGGGACCAGTTGGTCACCAGAGGCACAGTTACAGGTCTTTCCACATATCTTGACCAGAGATTAGTGAGGTACTCAAACCCAACTCAAATTCTTTTCTCCACCTCAGATGGAGAAATAGAGTGCTCTACATATGGTTTTTTTTCTTTTTTTTTAAACCAATTCCTTTGTGTTATTTTGTACAGTCAGAAACCAAAGGCAAAACGTTTGTCTCTAGCTGACTCAATGGCTGACCAACATTCCTTTCTCATGAGATCCCAGGACTGTCTGTTCCTTGAGTATACTCCAAGGGGAAAACCACCTGTGGTGGTCTCAGGTGAAGGGAACTTTGACCTTACCTGTATTCCCTAACAATACCTGGGGATGTCTGCATTTTAATTGAGGCTCCTGACATAACCCCACTAGCTATTTCCATCTGCTTGATCACTGTTTAACCTCTCCCACATTACCTACCACTCCAAGCTACTGGGCCAGCAGAATCCCATGTGCTCTTAGCTTTCTGCCCTGTCAGTGATGATGTTTACCCTAGATGGTCCAAACCGACAGTGTCATAATCTGTACTATAAAGACAGAAGGGGTCTTTGAAATTATTATCTAAAAGGTAGGTGATTAAGAGGTGCTGTCTAGGATCCAGGTCCACAAACACCCAGGCCTGTCCTAGACCCAACCACTCTTCCCCTTAAGAAGGCAGGCCAAACATGCTTTGGTTCTTGCTGAGGCTGTGGCTCCCACTCCAAGCAAAACGACCCTGGTTTGGCCTCAGCACAGGAGCAGAAACATCCAACCAAAGAAGGCCCTCAGCAGAAGTGGTTTACTCGTCCCTTGAAGACTATATAGGAGAGGCTGCTGCAGGGCTCAGAGAGAGGTATAAGGGGAGAAAGGAAGTGGCTGGACCTCCTTCACAGAGGGAGCACCCTGGTCCTCAGAACCCTGAAGTCCCATGAAAGGAAGAGTTGGAATGTCCATGCTCACTGGTAGACCTGACCTTCAATTGAGTCTAAGGAAATTCTCTCCCTCCATGGTCCCTCTAATGCCTTTAAACCTCACTCATCAATAGCTGTCCTTCCCCTTCTTGAGGACAGATGCAGAGATCCTCGAAGTCTTTTCCCCCAGAAGTCCAGGGGATCCTAGACTAGAGGCGTCATGGACCAGTACAGCACCAAAAAAGAAAATGGTGGTAGGGACACATGACAATGTTTTTTCTTGCCAAGGAATCCTGGTATCTTAAAAGAAACAAAACAGGGGCTCCTGGGTGGCTCAGTCGGTTAAGCATCCGACTTCAGTTCAGGTCATGATCTCACAGTTCATGGGTTTGAGCCCCACGTCGGGCTCTGAGCTGACAGCTCAGAGCCTGGAGCCTGCTTGGGATGCTGTGTCTCCCTCTTTCTGCCTCTCCCCTGCTCATGCTCTGTCTCTCCTTCTCTCTCGAAAACAAATAAACATTAAAAAAAAAATGACCATTTCTCACCAACATAATATAAAAAGAGAAGAAATGTGTTAACAATAAAAAAGAAGGAAATTTCACATGAAGGACTGTCCTTTAAATGGAAAATTTTAGGGGCGCCTGGGTGGCGCAGTCGGTTGAGCGCCCGACTTCAGCCAGGTCACGATCTCGCGGCCCGCGAGTTCGAGCCCCGCGTCGGGCTCTGGGCTGATGGCTCAGAGCCTGGAGCCTGTTTCCGATTCTGTGTCTCCCTCTCTCTCTGCCCCTCCCCCGTTCATGCTCTGTCTCTCTCTGTCCCAAAAATAAATAAACGTTGA
>NW_024412377.1:45805950-45808450 GCF_014898765.1 Herpailurus yagouaroundi
CTGACCCTCCCCTGTTCGTGCTCTGTCTTTCCCTGTCTCAAAAATAAATAAAACGTTAAAAAAAATAAAAAATAAATAAATGGAAAATTTTAGCTTTCTGAAAACTCACTCTACAACCTTATCATTCCTTATTTTCCCATTGGGAAGTGAAAACTTCATCACAAATTGGCCTGGATCTTTGAGCCAGCATTATGGAACCACAGATTGAATCCTTTTTATCCAGCATATGAATTCCCTCCTTGCTTTTCCTGACCAACAGTTGTCCCATCAACGATGTCCCACCAGAGTGCCACTTTGCAAATAAATTCCCTGAGAGCTATAACAGCTCCAAAGTTTACCATCTCATTGAGCAGCATTCTGTGTCCCTGTGGCTTCATCTCTCTGATCTAATTCTGCCCTTCAGCATCACAAATAAATCTAATTCCTCTTCCATTGGCAACCAGTCTCCAAGTTTCCAGGTGAGCCCTGTTTACTTTGCTGGATCCCTGGATTCAGGGTTAAAGATTTCGATGTTGTCTGTTCCTCTCATATGAGTCAGTATATTAGTTAATAATTGATACATATTCACTTAGGACTGCCTGGCAGTGTAGAGGGGCTGCTGGTCTGAGTCCTCTCCCTGCTTAAACACTTTACCTTCCCTGTCTCCCTTGCCTGCGGTGAAGACTTGGCTTCTTGGCAGAGCATTCCAGGATGCTTAGGATTTGGACCCAGTCAGCTGTTATAGCCTAACCTCCCAGAAGCCCCCCTTGTGACCACATTCCCCAGACCTCTGCTTTCTAGTGCTCCTTCCTGATTTCACTCTTCCCTTTTCACAGAGCATGCCTGGAAGGTTTTTGAACTCCCACTCACTATCAGAATTAAACTCTTCCCTTTTCTGGTGCTTCCATAATTCTTTATTTTAAAATCAGATACAGTTTTCCATGAACTATTGGGAAGTGTTTCTGCCTCCCACATGAGACTATACATTCCTTGAAGGTTGAGGTTTATAACTTGCTCAGTTTTTTATTCCTACTAAGTACCTAGTACTCTACTTAACACTTAATTGGCCCTGATAAATATTTGGTGGGTTGACTTGAAGACATCTACTCTTTCCACTAAAGCCTCTATAATCAAGTTAAAGGCTAAGGCTAATACACATAAAACAGTGGTAGGCAGGGCAATGAATTGACTGCTGGGTTCCAGGGAAGTTCAAAGGAAAGGTCAATGAGAAATCAAGCGTTCATGGAAAAATTCAAGGAAAACATGGGGAGCAATGCAGGGCAAATGGTGTTAGGAGAGAAGTGAAGGAGAACAGCAAGTTGCAAGCACAGACAAGCAGGAAGAAACACAGTGTTTGAAGGGGGACAGGATGCCTGGCAGCCTAGTGTGATTAGAACTGAAGCTTCCTTTGAGGGAGGAGAGGCACAGCATATCGCTGCAGGCTGGGTATAAACTCCAAGGGCTGTTTCATCCAATACTCCTCAGATGCTCAAATTCAAGGTTTTGAGAGAGAGAGATGGTTGCTTTAAAACTGAAGCCCAGAATTCAGTCCTTAGCCTTTCCTAAAGCTGAAGCCCAATTAAAACCATCTGAAGTCTCTCACTCGACTGTTTTTTCCCCCCAAACTTCAATTTCCTTGCACGTATATGATAATCAAACTTCTCCACAGTGGCAAGTCTGAATACATAGGATTTTAATGAGTATAAGGTCATCCTGGAGACTACCTTTCTAGGGTTCCAACTCCTCCCTTCTCAAGACTTCCAAAGATAATTCCTTGATTCAGATACTCCCCTAGACCCATAGGCTCCTGTGGCTGAAAATCAGGGGTCAGGTAGTTGATGGTTTACCAGAACTAGCCACCATAGCCTCAGGTTATTGTCCATCTAGCAGTATCAGATTTACCTCCTTAAAAAAAAAAAAAAAAAAAAAAAGAAAGTTCTTTGGCCTCTTCCTTACAGTCAGCTTGTAAATTAGCACCTTATTAAATGGCCTATCATGAGCTTTTGTTCATTTGCTGCCTTTGCTCTGCTGTGGGCTTGGAGAATGAAGATTCTTGGATGTTACAACTGTGTGCAAAGTAAAAGTTTTGAAAAGGTCTGATAGAGTTGGGGGAGAGAGACCTAGATAATCTTTCTCAGGCTTGTTAATGCATATAATACCTCATGTGGGGCAAGCTGGAAAGCACAGTGGTTACATGCACAGACTTCATCCATGCAGAATGGAGTTAGAACCTTAGGCAATTTATATATTTGTCTGTGGAATGTAAATAGTAATAATATGCGCACCAAATAGGGATGTGAGGATTAAAAGAAATAAAGCATGTAAAGTACTAAGTACAATCCGTGGCCTATAATAAGCTCTCCAAAAAATAAATAAATGTTAACTACAATTATCATCCTATGATCCTGTGCATTTTCTTTGCACACTTTCTGGGCTCTTTCTGTTATGTTCCAGATAGAGGAGTTTACCAAATAGCTGAATTAGAGGCACATAAGGTTATTTTGCACTTAGATTTCATTCA
>NW_024412377.1:45813450-45818089 GCF_014898765.1 Herpailurus yagouaroundi
CCTGCACTAAAGACACCCCCAAGAGGCAATGTAAGAAAGACACGGGTGGGGGATATATCCTTGAGACAAAGAGATGTGGAAGTCATTCATCCCCCACAAACCCTGGAGGCTTCTGGCTCCAGCTAGAATCCTGTTCAGGGTCAGGGTTCCCAGCCTCTGTAAGGCAGAGCAGACAGTGGCCTAGAGAGAACCAGTGACTTCAGGGTGAATCTCCTAGGAGTTATGTATGTTCCAAGATGACATGGGCAACGTACAGCAATTACCTAGATCACAGATTGAATGTGGAAACACTTTAGGTCCTCCCCAATGCCCCTAAACCACACATCCTAGGTCTCCCACCACTGCCCTAGGAGAAGGGACTAGACACAAACAAAGATTCTTCCATTAAAACTCTTGCTTTGGGTCCACAAGTCAAGAGCACCTCGGGGGACAGCAGGATCCATTTTCTTTTGACACACAAGACCTCAGCTCTCCAATGCATATTCCACACAGATATTCTGCTCACAGTGAAGGCCTCCTACAGGGATGCCCACTTTATCCCAGACTAATGCCTATGTTTTGGAAAATTCCCCCCACTATAGAAGAGGCCTTAGCTTCAGCTAGCTGGGTTCCCCTCCAAGACCCATACCATCTCCTTGAGTTCTCTGCTGCAGTTTTGTTTCAAGTCAGGATGTTCTGTGGTGCATTGTACAGCAGCCAGTCCCTGAGCACACACTGCTGACAAGAGCCGCCCCCACAACCCTTACTTTCACAGCATTTGCCTTGCCAATTATTAGTACAATGGGCCGATTCTCATCCTGTGTTGCTCTTGGGGAAAATATGCAGCCTGGGGAACTGGCCTAGATTGGAAATGGAAACAGCAGAAGTTGCCAATTAACGTGAGTTCCTTTTTTGCATCCCCTAAAGAAGTTAGTCTCTAGGGAGAATTTATAAGAGGCTCAATGATCTCAGGCCCTCTAGGAACTCCTCAGATGCCCCAAATCTCTTGGGGTTGGGGTGAGTGTCAAAGGTCACTTCATCTAACTATCTAGTGCTCGAATCCCTTAGATGACCCCATCAGTTTTTTCCTGAATGCATCTATGTTTGGCGTACTCACCACCATCCATGGCAAAACATTCCACATTTGGACAGCTCTGCTGAATCAAAAGATCTTCCTTAGTTGAATCAAATCCACCTCCCCGTAGCTTCCTCACTTTGGTCCTAGCTAGTAAGTGAGCCTAGCCAACTCTATTCCTAGGAAATAATCAACCACTCGGGAAAATGGCTCATGGGCTAAAAATCCAAGTTCTGGAAAAGCACAAGTGAAAGCCTATTATAGCAGGAAGGCTAATAGGTAGGAAATGGGTTGGACTTCTCTCTAGACCCTGAAAGGCAAGTCAGGTCACACATTCAGCATGTGAAACAATTGAAGGCAGCCCCTAAAAGTCCAAATGTACAGACATCAGAAAATGTGTGGAATTCCTATGGAATGGAAAGAAGAGCAGGAGCTGGAGGCTTTGCTTTGTAGGAGTTCACACTCTTAACAGGAAGATAAGAAGCAGTTGGAGAAACCTGAAGGCTTGGTCCAGACTTAGCAGGCCTTGGATGATGGGCACCACCAGTCTCTATGGGAGGGAATGGTCCTATGGCCAAAGGCTTTGGCTTCTCCTTGGAACTTTCTACTTAAGCCATTTAAAAAAAAGCTTCAAGTCCCTCCTGCTCAGGCCTGGCTCAAACCTCTTCATGAAGACTTAAGCCAGCCCCATATTCTTGGACGGGATGTTGGCTCAGAAACACAGAGGGAGTTTGGGACAGTCCCCCATTATGTGGGAAGAGCAAGAAAAAATGTGAAAATTAAAACCTCTCCCTTCCACATGAGGGAGGCGACAATTCAAGACAACAGGTTAAGGGGGATGGATGAAGGGGGGGTGCTCATCACCATGACAACAAGCCCAACAATTCTGAAAGATGGATTTTTTTGGGTTTTCTTTTCACCTGTCATTCTTCTCAGTGCTGTCACTCTCTTCCCTCCCTCCTGGCAGAAGACAAGTTGTGACTTTTTCACTCCCACCAACAAGCTGCCTGGCTTTTGGGAGTACAGCTGCTATGGGATGGGAGGAGAATGGAGTCCCCCAGAAGGGTGCTCAAAAGACTCAGGTTCTAGCTTTTCTCTCTCCCTGGTCATATCTGGGAAGCTTGTAGCTTTCCCAGGAAACATGAACACAGCTGTTCGTACATAAGTCCATGAAGAAACACATCCTCTTGTATGGAGAAATCAGAGCTCTGGTCTGATTAAAAGTGGATTTTTAACCCTGCTCCTGGATATCCCATCATATTCCCAGAGTGAGTCAAAGAGAGTCATTAAAGGCAACTGAACAGAAGACCATGGCCTCGGGCCTCCTTTGAAAGAACTAAAGTTGGTGTGATCAAAAAGCAAATGGTACACATAAGGGATATCATAAAACCTTGGCTAAATGTAAACTCCCCAACTTTGCGAGCTAAGAAAATAGCAACACCAGCCTTTCATTCCACACCCTATCACATTATGCCAGATTAGACAGTCGTGCTACATCTAAGTTTGCTTCCTAATACAGGTAGGGAAAGGTCCCGGGTGCCCCCTTGATTCCAGAAGTCTTTCCCTCACCCCCTGTGTTGACATAAGAAGGGGATGAGTGGCACTGTCTGTCCTGCAAGAGGTGGAACTCCCCATACCATGTGGCTACCCTCTCTGTTTGTATGGGATGTGTCCTCCAACACACATTGCGGTCTCTGTAGGCCAGAGACCTCCTTCAGAAGTGAAAGATGCTCTCCACCTCCAGACATAGTCAAGTGCTCAGCCACTGAATGTTTCTTCTTCTGCCATTACATCAATATGCCCTTTATCCCTACTTTCATATGAAGATCTCATCCTGCTTCCTTCCCAGGTATACCAGAAATAGACACCCCACCCTCTATGGCCAAGGAGGTAGATGCCCTCTTAGGGTTTCTTGAAGAGAGTGACAAAAAAAAAAAAAAAAAAAAAAAAAAAAAAAGATGCCCACTACTCCCTTATCCTTGAAGACAATCGTCAACCAAGGTGAACTTGAAAAGACCATGAGGAAGAAAACACAAAGTGTTGGTGGCCAAGGAGGCAAGGTGCACTTCAGCTATTGAAAGGATGATTAGCATGTGAAGCCAACAGGACTTCTTTCTTTCCTCCCAGCTTCCTGTGCACCACCTTCCCCCAGGCCTGTTCCTCATCCACTCCCTCTGAGCATCACTGTCAACCACTCTTTTTTAAGGTGTGAACTGATGACACATTAACATGCCTCCCCACCTTACCCCTAGCCCCGTCTATACAGAAAAGTTGGTTTGGTTTTTAAAAAAAAAAATTTTCCCCCCACACAGACGAGTTTTATAGGAACTTCTACTGACCATAAATCCTGGTCTCTGAAACAGAATTACAGACCTCCTGAATGACAAACAGGGAGACATTTTGAGTGTTCTGAAAAACCACACCAAGTGGGGATTTACTTGTCTAGCCAACTCTTGAACCAAGCATTTTGGGCATATCCCTTATCAGGCCATTATACCAGAGCAGGAGAAATTCTACCCTTTGGAAGAGTCATTTCCACTGCTTCCACAGCCAGAATATGCCTTGCCAAGTGTAACCCATATTCAAGAGCCATCTGCTTTAGCAATACAGGAAGCCACCAAAGGGGTGTGCTTTAGATAATCCTACAGTTCTGCTAGCTAGTGCTGCTTCTGGGGAGGGAAGGCATGCTCCTATTTGCCAGCTGCAGTCCCCAAGCTCAGCCCTGCTGAATCCTGTACAATGCACCAAGTGGAACTAGGGCAGAGCCCACTGACTTAGTCCATAGCAAACTCCTTTCCACACATCCACATCTTAATAGGCAGATGTCCAAGGAGTCCCTAGGGCAAGACAGTTCACCTTTTGTTTGGCTTGCCTCCATCCCCACCTGAAAAAGAATACATACAGAGACATAAAAGCTATATCCTATCCATTGTTACCAACTAACCAACCATGGTCTGTACCTGTGCCAGCTGAAGTGTGCATTTCATTTTAATTCAATGAGAAACTTGTTGTACACGAGCAAACAATATAAACGAAGATGTTAGAGCCACCATGACTCTAAGAATGAGTATTCTTTGAAGATTTAAAGACATTCACTTGCCTGTGTCAAAATTTTGACTGAGCACTTTCCGCCTCTCTCTGAGCTATAACTCTCACCCTGACCACCAGTTTCCTCAGTCCGACAGTTTGAACCTGACTGGAGGTGACAGAATGCAGGGACAGTCTCACCACACTGATGGCCTTGCTCAGGCCCCACAAAGTGAGCTCTGTCTACCCACTACTGGACATGGGTACTTATCCCCCAGCCCTTGGAATTAGTCTGTTCCATGACTTTGTTCATCCAGAACCAGTGTAAGATCTTTTACCGTAGGCACCAGAGATTTCTAAATTCAGCTACCTGAGTCTGCCTACGATGTCTTTTAGCAAGCACCTCCAACAGAAAAATGACACCAATTAAACATAATTACTAGGATTTAATAGAGCTCTTTTTCTATCCAAGTGCCTTTTTACTATTCTAAGACCCCCCCCCCGTTTTCTTTTTTCCCTAGATTGAGACTCAGATCAGTAAGTTAAAAGTACACATTG
>NW_024412377.1:45818099-45839751 GCF_014898765.1 Herpailurus yagouaroundi
GCCTTTTGGCTCACTTTACTCTTCCCCCTGCCCCCTTCCCTCCTCCCCTTCCTAGGACAAGACAAGTGCTCTGAGCCTCAGCAATGTGGCAGGCGTGTTCTACATCCTGATTGGAGGACTTGGACTAGCCATGCTGGTTGCCTTAATCGAGTTCTGCTACAAATCCCGTAGCGAATCCAAGCGGATGAAGGTGGCATCGTCTTCCCAGGCCTTTTTCCTACCCTGTTTTGTGATACAGCTGGGTTTCCTGGGAGTGTCTGTGCTAGAAAGGGTGGATAGTGAAACAAGGTTGAAGTTAGCTCTGGGCAGGGGCCCAGAAAGCTCCGATGGGAAAGGTGATGGGAAAGGAGACAGCTATGAGAAAGGAAGGGAGATGGGATGTGTCAGGGTCAACATAAGGCCTGGGAAACAACTGTACCAGCCAGAGATGGGGTGGTGAGACTAAAAGTTAGGAGTTTAAGTGGACAGTCAACACAATGTGAGGCAAGAGTGGTTGCTGCAAAAGTAGATTCTCTCTGAGTTTTCATTAACAGAAGTGTAGCTCTCAAAATACAGGAGAGGGTGTCTACCCTCTGTAAGATAGATAATCTTGCCATGCTTGGTGAGTTAGGTCTTTTATTAGTTACTCTACTGTGAGATGGACTTTGGCAAAGAGAATCATGCACAGAAGAGCAGCAAGTTAGCTAGATGACCCTATTTGCTGAAGGCAAATAGCCGGAAAAGAGAATTGTGGAGGATATGAGAGCTGTCTATAAAAACGTGAAGACTTTGCAGGTGGGAAAAAAAATAGACGAGTTCTGTGGGGTCCCAAAGTATACAATACGAACTAATTACTAAAAGCTATGGAGAACAGAGGTTAACACAGTGAGATCTAATGTTCTTTCAGAGCTACTGGGAAAGGAAATGGACTATCCCAATAAGTAGCAAGCCTCCCATCACTGGAGGCATACAAGTAGAGGCCAAGTAACTCTGGGGGAGGATATAGGTTCAAATACTCAAAGGGAGTTTGGATTAAATAACCTTCAAGACCCCTCACATTTCATGATTTAGCTTCAATAAGAAAATATTCATGCAAGTGTTAATTATGTAGGCAACACAATGAGCAAGATATCATAATGAGACACAGAGGTTGGAGATACAATCTGTGACCTTCAACAACAAAAAATTGCACAGCAAAATTACTCAGTGAATCAACTTATAGATAGGAAGGCCTATAGGAATACAGAGGAGGCATAAATTAGAGAAGGCTTCCAGGAAGAGGCAAAAATTAAGAGGAAGGACAAGTGGGATTCAGACCAACAAAAGTGGAGGGAAATGCAGTCACTGAGTAATGTACCCTAGGCTGTTACGTTGGTTTGACCAGACTAAGAAGATTCATTGGTAGGATTTGCTCTCCTAGAATGTGACCTGAGAAGCCTATATAACCTCAGTATATATCCACTGTTGAATCACGACCATAGCCTCTTGCCTAGCCACTCTTAGCCTTGGGGCAACAGCCCTACACATATCTCCAGGGTCGCTCTTGGAGAAGACATTGCTGGACATTTGCTTCCCCTGTTTGGAAACTCTGTATTCAGTTCTGTACACAGAGAGTGGGAGTTGGAGGAGGAGGGCCTTCTGTCCTGGCATTCAGACCTTCTGTCCTGGCATTCAGCATTTCCACATCATGGTTCCAGCCTACTTTCCCCTCCCAAGCAATCTGCTCTTACATACTCCGTACTCTAGCCACCCACCTTGTGCTTCCCACCCATGTGCCTTAATGCAGGCTAATCTCTCTCCCCATCTTCTGCCCATAGGGCCCATTTAAAAGGCAATGTAACCAAGATACAATAACAAGGAACAATTAAGGGATGGTAGTATGATGGTATTTAGCCAGCGGACCTAGGAACACCTCATTCCTACCCTTAACCAGCTCACCCACACCAGGTCTTCTCAGAAAGGACAAAGCAGAGCAAAAGCATGGGCCTCAGACCTTAAACCCAGGGTAGACCTCCAAAGAGCTTGACAAGCACAATAAGGTCTCCTAGAACCTAAACAAAGATTTCTTTGCCTATTCCACCCAAACATAAGCCCAAAAATTCTCCAAAGTGAGGAAAGCCCACTCTGGAGGCAGAGGAGAACAGAAAAAAAGCTAGGTGAACTACAACCTTTATAACACCCCAAAACCTTCCATGTGAGCTATGACCCAAACCAAGGGTTCAAGATTGGCCTGCTACATATCGCAGGATCTCCTTCTCACTGGTCCCCGAAAGCACAGTGCAGTGTGGTGGCCTAAAGCACAGGCTCTAGAGACTGTCTAAGCATAGATTCTGCCTGCTCTATTTGCCAACTTTGTCATCTGGGACAAGCTCCAGTAGCTTTCTGATCCTCATTTTCTATAGAATGGGGCTAGTGGTAGGACATATCTCATAAAATTATTGTGAGCATTGTGTGATAAATGGACATAAAGGGATTGTCAAAATTCCTGGGTCATAATAAGCTCTCAATAAATAACAATACTCACACTTATAACTACTATTTATAATAATAATTATTTTTCCCATTAGTGATCAGCTACAGTCTTTTTAAGACTTTCCTTTTACTGCCCCTACTTACGTGTCCTAGGTTTTTTGAGCTATATAGATTGTGAGTTCTTTAAGGTAAGAAGTATGTCTAATTTCTCTTTGGACATTCCACACACATAGGATAATTATCAGTAAAATTATGTAGAATTGTCCCCAGAAGAGAAAAACTCTTGAAGGATGAAGTGATGCATGGGGGAGAGCTGCTATTTGGGTAAACAAATACGACCATCAAAACCACCCAGGCTGGAAGCACAAACATCATCGTCCAAGGTGGTTCTGGCCCCATCTGTTTGTGTTCATAAAATCACATGAGAGCAGGCATCCATCAAGCAGGAACTGCTTGGACCTCTGACCCTTCCCATGGGATTACCATGTCCCAATAATCATGGTCAGTGCCAGGTAACGGTACCAGGGTGGTTAAAGACGGGGGTCCTCTTAAAACTAGACAGTTGGCTTTCACCACTGAAATCACAACATTCAGGTTAAGACAAGAATCCTTAGAAGAGGCCACTGAGTCATGCCATAACTTGTTGGGGGACATTCGCACCCTTTCCTTTACAAAGATGTCAAATTTCTCAGAAGCCAACATCAGGATCTCTTAGACTCATTCATCAGGATCTTTCACCACAATATTTTATAATTAATTCCATTGTTCAACACAACTTCTTCCCAACTCATCAAGGTTCCTAATAGATGTTTCAATCTTCCAACTGCAGAGAAGATACTTTTACTGTCTTTCTTAATCAACCCAGCCCTTCAGTTCTGAAGCCCCACCAACTTCTCTCTTATCCAAAGGAGAAAAGTAGAACACTATCAACCTGCCTCTCAGATGAGTTCACAACTTGATAGTTTTCTTTATTATTCTGTAATTAGCCTTCCCCAGAGGCAGTTAGCTCTTTACAGACATGTTAACAGTGCCACAGGCCGTTGGTGAGAAACTTCCTTCCTGTTCCTTTCCTTGATCACTGTGTTTGGCCAACTTTTAAGATCTTGAGCCCCTAAACATAGTTTAGGGCCAACCCCCAATTTCTCAACCATGGTCAAAGAGCCTTTCCCCACTGTGCAAAGAAGAGATAAGAAGAAAAGGAAGGGGGGTAGAAAAGGGAAGAAGAAGAAAAGAAGGGAAGATGACATCTTTTTAGTAACTTCCATGTTCAAAGTACTTTATATACATTTTCATTAACCCTGTAATGTGTTGTGCTTACAATTCTTCAGATGAAGAAATAGGGATTCAAAGAAGCTTAAGTAGTTTTCCTAGTAAGGTCACACAAGCTAGGAGCTGGAAAAACAGGAATTAGACTTCCAATGCAGGAAAAGATCATTCTGAGTACCTACCATGTGTGTCCTCAAGTGGCAGCCACAGTACATAGACAAATAAGATGCAGCCCTATCCTTAGGTTTTCCTGAGGTAGTTGTTGAGGCCATCCATGATTAGTAATCTATTGCTTGTGTATTGTCGAACCCCTTTCCTTTTTGATATGTCATAGGAACAAGACACACAATAGGTGTCACAGAACAGTGGGAAATCATCCTGGAGGCATTCCTTCCACAAAGACATACTGAGCACCACTGTATGAGGCATTGCTCAGCACTGGGGACATACCCAGGAACAAAACAGACATAGCTTCTGTTCTCAAGAAGCTACAAGTATGATGGGAAGACAGAAAATAAATAGATACTTACATGTTCAGTGAGTGTTTGAAGAAAAATGCTGGACTGTCAAGTCCTGTTGAGGGAATGAGGGCTGGGACAGATCAGAGAGGTTCTCCTGAGAAACTGGTATCTAGCAGACTTGAAGTATGGAAGGAATTAACCAGGGGAAAGGCATTGCCTGCAAAGGATGCCCATGTGTGAGACACCCAAAGATTAGAACTTATGCCCAGAAATAGGAAGAAGTCCACGCTCACCAGAGCATAAGAAGACTTCAGGAAGAAGAGAACACATGAGAGGTGGGGACTCAGAAAGGGACTTCTGACAACCACACCATTTGAGTAATATTTAAGTGGTCATATAGTTGCAAAGATACATAACCTAAAACACGCTCCAGATTGAAGTCTCAGATCCCCTTTCCTCTGCCTGGAGAAACAGACCAAAACTGAGTCCTTCACTGACATTAAAGACAACCAGGGTCTGTATTATTGCCCATATTTCTCCCTGTGGAAAACAATTGTATGTGGCAATACTGACATGAACTGTATTTAAGCCACAGCAGCTGAAGCTTTACATGTTTGCCTAGAATTATCAAGCAGCTGAGAGACTTGGTAACACAGGGGTGTGTCCTCCACAGCAGGCAGTCACTCTGGCTCTTAGCACACATGCTAGTAGGAGGTCATCACTGAGGTTTGAGCTTTTATTAGGATGTTCTAGGATGTGCAGAGTCTGGGAAGACTTTTCTTAGAAAAGCAAGTGGCTGGGGAGTTTGGATGTAAACACTGTTAGAGAAATGAGTCTCTCAAGAGTTAACCTGGGGGTGCTGGAGGTTGGACTTTTAACTCACACTTTTCTCCCTGGGTATCAGCTTCAAAAACAACTGTAAGGATGAACTTTAAGAATGGCTGGTATGTCAAGGATGGACGAGGGAGAACTTCATTTCCTAGAGGCAAGGGGAAGAAGGACATCAGCTTATGATAGCCTAGCTACAGAGGGTACAATTAGAAGGTCATCCACTTTGACACTAGGTGACAGATAACTACAACCTTAAGTCAGTTGGTCCGAAGTCCTCACTTTCTCTATAAAGTGAAGGATATAAACTAGATGTGTGTATTTCAACCTTGCTTGCACATTAGAATCACCTGAGGAGTTTTTAAAAGCCCAGATGTCCAGGCCATGCATCACACCTAGTAAGTCAACATCTTTGAGGGTATATCTGAGGCATCAGTGCTTTTCCCCCGAAAACTCCCCAGATAACTCCATTGTGCAGTCAAATTTGAGAACTAATGATCTAGTCATTTGTAGTATTGCTTTCCACTCCAAAGTTTTGACTCCATTCATCTGTTCTCCTGAGATCCCATAAGTGTCTTAGAAAAGAAGCCGGTAAGCAGGTAGCACTCACTGTCAGTAGGATTATGGAGTTATTGACCTTGGAGAAGCCCTTAACTTCCAAGAAAACCATTTCTGAGTGGTGTGAACATGGAGGGTTTTAGCTACATGCCTAGCTGTCTCAGACTTTGATAGGCACCAATATTTACTATGCCACCAATCTTCTCCTTTAAGATAAATTCATCAAGTATCACCAACTTCAATAGAATATTATGGGAATATGTGAGACTTTTTTTAGAAACAAAGCCCAGGATTATCTGTGTGAACTTTAAACTTTATTTTTTAATTAAAGGGATGTGGTAGAGAAAAATCATAAAAGATAAACATCCCAAGTTAATCAATAGAATGTTTCCTCATTCCCATACACAAAAATAAGCATAAGTGAGAATAAATAACCATTAATTCCTTGGGTTTTCTTTTCACATTTCACCCATAGAGCATCACAGTAGTTTTTATTTGGCCTTCACTTAGAAGAATGCAATCCAGGGCACATTTCCTCTTGAGTGGAGGACAATCAAGGCAGAATATAAATAAATCAAGTCCGGAGGCTTGAGGAGGAGGCAGAACCAGTGTGGGTAGAGCATCCTTTGGGGCAAATCTGTCTGAATCAGGGATTTTAAAAAGAACTCTTAAAAAAAACACTGTCAGAATTGCTAGTAATAATACTTCCAGCATAGTATAGTACAAAGAATAAGAATTAGGTCAAACTGCTGTTTATGTCTATCTGGCCACCAGAGAGTGACTGACTTCTCTGATCACTAGGATCATGGAAATATGCAGAGAAGAAAATTCATAACCTTGTTGAGAAGGGTTCTAGGTGGTTGGATTTTGTTTTTGTTTTTGTTTTAGACAAATTTAAGGATATCTATTCAGCATCTAACTACATGCTGGGTACTATGGGAGACAGCTATAGACTGGGGGAAAAATGAACCCTGCCCTCCTCCAGACAGCTCTCTTAAAGAAGAGAAAACCCACAAACCTGAAGCAGAACCATTACAAAAGCATGTGTAATGTAGGAGTACTAGGCTGAAGGGGGCAAACACTTGATGGTACAGTCTAGGATGGCTTCAAGAAGGAGGTGAGAACAGAATTGAAGGATTGGTACAATTGGTCTCAGACACCTCTCAACTCATAGACAATTCTCCTATATAAGATTCCCAAGAAATCAACCCCCACCTCAAAAATTCTATGAGTATCTCTTAATAGGAAATTAAAAGTGACAAGAAGAGAGACAGGTTTGGATTTCATGTCATGAAGCTTCTTTCTCCAAAGGAACTCAGAACAGAACCTTTCTTCTTATCTAATAAGATATGGTTCTAATTCCAGGTTGTGGTCTTGAACATTCTACCTCACTCATCTGACCCTTAGGGGATCACCGGAGTCCTTTTCATATCTAGAAGTCTAATATTTTGGAAATCACAAGCTTAATAGCAATGAACTGATGTGTCAGTCTAGAAGTCAGGTTATATGTGCTGTTGGGAAGCAGCTGACCTTCAGATAATGATCTTTGGAATGCATTCTCATTTTCTTTAGCACATGCTTCTTTCCAATTACATTTTTACTATTATTCAAACAAGTCCTATATTCCCATAACACATACTACTAGAGGCAGGAAAGAATTTTCCTAAATCAAATCAGAGGTAGTTTTAAATTTTAACTCAGCAGTAACATACTTCTTTTTTTTTTTTAACATTTCAAATCATTTTTCACGCAGTAGCACCATTCTTGCTAACAAAAGTCTGCAGGTGCATAGATTATCACATTTTACAAACATGGAGATTTTAAAGGTTTAGAGAGGTAAGGAGATATGCACAAGGTCATACAACTAGTTGATGTCAGAACCAGAACTAAAATCCCAAGTTTCCCAAACCCCTTTCTAGAGCTTTTCCACTTGATCATGTTGCTACATTTATTACCATTAATACTACCATGGAATACTTCTATCTTTAGAAATCACAGAATATAAAAACTAGAAAGGATCTTAGTGACCACCCAGTCTAACACACCTCATTACACAGAGAGAACAGGAGGTCCAGAGATGAGATCAGACTTGTCCAGAGCCACACAGCTGTTTTGTGAGTTCATGGGAAGCCAAGGTTAGCATTCCAGATAAGGAAAGGGGTTGGGTGGGGAGGAGAAGTGGAGTGAGATTTTAAGTCCAGCTTTGACTCATTCTCCTTACCAGTCACTGCCAAGGACCTGGGGAAGAACCCCCGGTCCTCCTGAAAAGGGTTTCTGTTTGATCCCACAGCAATCCATCAATGAAGCCATACGGACATCAACACTCCCGCGAAACAGTGGGGCAGGAACCAGCGGTGGCGGCAGTGGAGAAAACGGCCGGGTGGTCAGCCATGACTTCCCCAAGTCCATGCAGTCGATTCCCTGCATGAGCCACAGTTCAGGGATGCCCTTGGGAGCCACAGGATTGTAACTGGAGCAGATGGAGACCCCTTGGGGAGCAAGCTCAAGCTCCCCCAATTCCATACCAAGCCCTTCAGTGCCAAAAACAGTAAAATTGAAACGCAACCGCCACCAACCACCATGACCACAAGGATCAGAAGATTCACCAGATTTTCCTGAAGAATTGAAAAATCATTTTGCCGTCCCTTTTCCTTTTTTGATGTTCTTTCACCCTTTTCCGTTTGCTATGTGAGGATGATAAATAACACTGCACCGCAATAAGGGGAGAATAACCCTGTTGAACAGAGCCTGTGTCTCTGAAAATGGAGTCATAGGAACATTAATGAGGAAACTGTACTGTTTTCTTTTAATTCATTTGTTAATGTGTCTTAGTGTGTGCAAGATTTTCTTTCTTACTAATATCCATGGTTTGAAGGTTCTGTTAGGCCCCTTCCTCCTCCTGGCTTCTTATTCCCAACTCCCTACTCATGTCTCTTCAGTTTTCAGATTGGAGATTAAAGATTCGCTCCACTTTACAAGCAAGCAAAAGGAAAAAGGCAACCTTCAAACTAATTCGCTATGGGAGCTCTCTAAGTTACCCTCCATTTCTCGACCCCAAGACATGGATGAGGATGGATGTTGTTGGAGAAGTGGACTGCCTTCCCCAGGAAGGGCACCTCCTAGACACTGATGTAGCTGAGAACACGTGCAAAAAGCAATTCAGACCAAGGGTGGTGGAGAGGACAAAGGCAGGTGTGCAGTCAGAGGAGGACTCACAAAGTTATTGCTGGAGTCTCAGAGAGAGCTTCCTTTAATGCGTAACAGCCATCCCATAGACCTTAGGTGGTTTCTTCACAGAGTCAGCCTCAGCACTGAGCAGTATGTCTTTCTGCTATGCTCAAGCCCAAAGGCACTCTGGTGGCTGAATTGGCCTCCTGAACCAAGTACAGCCTTGGGAATAACTGACAGCCCGGGAGATATTGCCCATGATTGTCACTTTTCATTTGCTTGACATCTGAGCAGGAACCCCACTGTGGAGTAGACTCTCTTTGGAGCCTCTGATATGGGGGAAAATGCTATGCAAACTGAATGCAAAAAAAAAAAAAAAAAAGGATGGAAGAATTTTGGAAGAGGAAGCATCATTGAAGCCCACAAGCAACAGAACCTTCCATGGTGTGCACTGTCCTAGGATTAAAAGACCAAGTCAGCTTAGAGTTTTGCTGACCTGGAGAACTTGGATTTTTATATCCATATAAAAATGTTGTTTCAGCATGTGGCCACTTTAGAAAGTAAAATACCCAAGGCTGAATTACTTTAAGGAAAACAAGGAGATGAATTAAGTTGATAATGACATTGGGGACCTTAAGATCACTGACCCCAACTTCTAACCCAAGAAGGCTGACCTTCCCCCTGGCTGAGACAGAATGAGGATGTATTATTCCAATGACCAGACTCAATATGCCCATGATTGTGACTATAAAGCTGAACTAAAGCAAGTTTAGAGAAGTGACAGGGTACATAGAGAGAGGCTCAGGCTGACTGCAACTTTAGTTGGAAAGGGGGTTCCTGGTACATAGCTTTCTTGGAGATCCCAACTCTCATTCTTGGTGCAATTGGCTTCCAGCTGTCCAGCAGCCACTCTCCTAGGTGCATGATTCAGTGCGTGCCATGTGTCTTTAGCTTTTATTGATAACCATGTTCTGGCTTATTTCCTTACCCCCTACATCTCTCCAGTCTTCTCTGATAGGGGTTATCATTAGCAACTGACAAACTAAAGGTTTGGGAGCCTACCAACAAGTAGGTGCAGCATGATTGGCTTCATCTGTGGATTCTCTCAGTGGACACCCACCATCTCTATGTCTCCCCCATTCTCCTAGTATCAGCCGTAGCAAAGAACCATCCCCAAATCAAACTCTATGCCCTTTCAACTCAAGTGTTGTTCAGTCTTTTCACGTGTCAATGTGGGCATGGTACGTGAAGCAGGACCCTCAAGATGGATTTTTTACTTCTCACTACTGCCAGCTGATGTCCTCCCCATCCCCTGTCCTCCCACCAGATTTTTGTCAGCCCTTAGCCTACCACTGCAGAATATGATATGACCTGTCATTAGGGAGTGCATTTCAGAGGAGTTAGAAATATCCCTCTTACTATCAACATGCTTCAAAGATCTTTTCCTTTGGTAAGATGCCTCTCCAGCCACCGAGCTCACCACTAACATGATCTGATAGGGAGAGACCATCTAAGCTAACAATGAGAGTATATGCTGTGTGGGGGTCCAAGACTCCACAGAAGATGCTTTTTATCAATAGAGGGGTGACAGGGGAAAACAAAAGCAAGAAAAAAGTTAACTTGTATTATGTATTTTTACTACACTTTTCTTAAAAATAGAGTACTGGGAAAACTCTGAAAGAGATTGACATTTTTCTCAACAGGAATCCATACTTAACAGTTCTGGCTTTCATTAAATTTTGCTCTTTGGTACCTGGGCCTTTTATTTAACATCTATATTTGTTTTAATTCTCTTGACAGATGTGTGAAAGGATTTTTGCTTGATCAAACACTAAATATTTTTTTGGTTCCTGTTTTTCTTTCAAGTAGCCAGGGTTTGTTTTTTTTTTTCTTTTGGTATTTGCATAAAATGAAAGTATCACCAAGAATTAAATCACTGTGGATCCATTATCTACTTTTCATATTTGTCCATTCCATTTTTGTGCCATTTCGGAAGCCAAAGCTCTAACGGTTATGTTATTTCCTTATTGCTGAACATTTTTAATGGTAACCACCATTCCTGATTCACAAACAGCTCAAATGAGTCATTTCAGCTAAACTAGTTCACCGTGAGTTATTCATTCAAACAGGATAACCAAAACAAAAAACAAAAACAAAACAAAACAAAGCAAAAAACCCGAGTAATATTGGTTTTCAAGGGCCACCGTTCCAACTGCATAGGGAGCACGGCTTGACATACAGTGGTCACAGTACCTCCAGAGCACTGGATGGCTCACAGGGTATATCTTCCAGACACCCCCAGTCTTCTCTGGGGAGTGTCTAGGTGGAGTCTAGGTGTATCTGTGATGTGCAGAGTCACAACCAAAACCAGTTTAGACCATGCTTAAACATAGATCATCCTGGTCCCACACCACATGATCCTCTCATTCTTTCCTGCAAGTTTTTCTTTCACTCCAGCAAGATGGGCTTTCTCTAAAGGATCTGACATTTATTGACATTTAGATACCGATGATTAAGAACAACTTCAAATGTTTTCTTTCCCAAGGAATTTGGCATATTAACAGGGGTCAGAGATCTCAAATAAATTAACAAAGTTCTAATTGTGGCATTTCAGAGAGTAACCACCATCTCTGTGGTAAAGGGTTGAAGGAAGGCAAAGAAACCAATGGACTTGTGTTCTTTTGATTGAAGCTCCAATCATTATTTCAACACCTACAGTCACCTCCAGCATGTAGGGTGCCTCTGAATGAAGAAACACTTTAACAGTGTTTCTGTGGAGAAACACTGACAGGTGGAGAAAATTAATCTCTGTCACCTTTCTTTCAAATAGCTGGGATAATGATCATAATGGCTATAAGAGCACATGTCACCATGTACTGAGCATATGCTATGTTAAGCACACTTCATACTTTCTATATTACTGTAATGGCCCTCTCAGGTAGGGCCTTCTGAAAGAGGAACTCAGACTTTAAAAGATTACATAACTTGCTCATGCTCCTATAAGTGACAGAACCAGGATTTGAACTGGGTCTGCCTGAATCCAAAGCCTTTACATTACCTATCTCACTGGTAACCAGGTCATGATGCATGATGGTCAGGAAAATAGCAGGCAAGCAGTTCTCTACCTTCTTATAAAGCCAAAATAACTTTTTTTAAAAAAAGAATGCTTTACAGCTATACCTGCTATACCTTTGGGAAAGCCAACCTGTCTTTCTGAGTTAGTAGAAATCACTACTCCAGACAGGACTGCAAAAATGGAGAAGAGGAGAAAGAGTTACTTATCGTCCCTTTAAAATAGATCCAGGCTAGGGAGCAGCAAGCACATTGGAAAGGGGACTGAAAAGCAGGTCCCCTGCAAAATAGTTGATTCAGCCTGAAGAAGGATCTTCAGGGCCATCCTGGGGAAATGGTGCTAGCTTTTTGTACTAGCTTTTTGTATGACTAAGACCAGGATCCATTCTGGGAGTTACAGGAAATGGACTTAGTCTCAGCTACAGAAAGAGTTCCTAATGGTCAGAGTATCCTCAGAGTATATTGGACTGCCCCTGGAGTCAAGGAGATGCCACAGGTGTGAAAGTTGACATACATATCCGCTGATTTTCCTTACTTTATCTTGCATCTTTTATAGCCCTATTCAGGTTATTTGTTCAATAACACCCTAATATAGACTTCAGAGAGAGTCAGCAATACCCTACAGAAATGAGCATGAACATCTTTCAATGAAATCTCAAAACTCAACTTATCCTAATTAAGAAACAAAATGGCAAGTTCTTTCCTCACTAAATGCTAATGTTCTTTCAAGGAAAGAATGTCTAGGCAATACATTCCTATCTCACTTTACAGCTAAGAAAACTGAGTTCTTGCATAAGAAGCCATCTTCCTTTTTACCAAATACAATGGCATTTTCCCCTTGGGACTATGGAGACTTGACTGCCATCAGGTAGTCTGTGTTCTGGTGTTAGTCTGGCCACTGACAACCTTACTTCAGTGCTTTGTAATTTTCAAAAAGCTTTTATTTCTTGAAGTTTCCAGATCACATCATGAGTATAGAAGCAAATTGGTACAGTGGAAAGACCTAGATCAGGATTCACAATACCTGGCTTCTCTTCCTTCTTCCTTTACAATCTTGGACAAGAATATTATTAACTTCTCTGAGCCTCATCTTTCTCATCAAAGATCTAGGATATCTGGTGTCAAAATAAGCAGTGATACTGGATGCTAATTGCACACTGGAATCACCTATTGAACTTTACACAAATCACTAGTGCCCAAGATACATCTCCAAATATGGTTTATCTGAGCTCAGGCATATGTGTCAGTGTATTGGTGTTGTCTGGTTTTCTTTTAAACTTTTAAGTGATTACAATATGCAGCCCGGATTGAGAACCACTGCAGTTGTGTCAGCTTGGGAGTCAGAGAAAACACTCATAAAAACTTATCTGAAAATTACCAAGAACTATATTAGGGTTATTTCTGTCAGTGGTCAGACTAACACCAGAATGCAAGTTACCAGATGGAGTCAAATCTCCCTGGTCCCAAGAGAAAATACTATTAGAATCATCTGATAAAAGAGGAAGAAAAGATACTGTTCCCAAGGACATGGGGTCTGAACACTCCTTTCCTCCTTAGGCATGTCTATAATAACATAACATTCTCCTGGGAGAAGAGAGAGACACAGGACATTAGAGATAAGATACAATTATCAAAGATATCTCCTCAGGAAAGGGCATGGTGGGGGTGGGAAATAACTTTGTGAAATGAATCAGCTTTCAACACAGCCAGTTATTTTCCAAACGGGAAAACTACTTGGCTGTTTCCATTATAAACACCAAATCCCACCACTTGCATTTTTAACATAGTCCACTGGAAAGAAGTGCCTACTGACCTAATCTTCCATGGGCACTCTGAGTCCTACTAAGACAAGCCTAACTTCTCTGTACCACACTTGCCATTTTCATAGCCCTACAAGGAAGGAGGGAACCAGCATTGGCTAAGCACTAACTGCATACCGGGTAAGAAGCTAGGACAAATCTCTGCTTTAGTCCTCAAAACAATCCTGCGAGGTGGGGATTTATCACCCCCACTTTGCATAAGAGGAAATGGAATCTCAGATTCAGAACCCAAGGTCATGCAGCCAGTCAATGACTTGACCTAGATTCCAATCCCACTCTGTCTCTCTAAAGCCACCACCTTTTCACTTTACCTGACTGCCTCCTAAGATTTCACCACACTAACGAAACACACTGGAAATTGAAAAAAATATGAAGCCGATTGCCTACATTGCTGCCAATTTGTGGTGTGACCCTGGGCAACACATTTCCTACTCTGGGCCTCAGTGACCTCATTTGTGAAGTGGGAGAAGTGGGATTCATCTAATTGGTCTCTAAGATCCCTCTTAGTTGTAGCCTTATGTCACTGATTCTCAACCAGAGCAGATTTTGTGCCTCCCGGACAGTTGGCAATGTCTGGAGATATTTTTTGTTGCCACAACAATGGGCAGAGGTGCTGACAGCATTTAGTGGGTAAAAACCCAGGGACGCCACTAAATTTCTACAACACACAGTGCAACTTCCCACAACAAAGAATTATCCGGCCCAAAATGTCAATAGTGCCGAGGTTGAGAAACCCCATCTTATGTAATTACAGCATTGCAATACCCAGTTGAGCATGGACGATGGCAGAATAAGGCTGGAGAGTAAAAGCGCAGGGATCCTAAATCAGGTGAACCATCAGAGAAGATGAACAGTTACAGGATTTTGTCAAGGAATAAACCAGGTTTAGGGAAGTAAGCTAAAGTCAGAAGTGTTTGGCCCACAGCATAAATCTATGGATCCCAAAGAAGCCATGGATGGGGGTTCAATCAGGCAGCCAGAGCCAACAGCTGTGGCTCAGGAGGCAGTAGGGGCTCTGCCTGCAGAAGAGCTTATGCTCTACCCAGTCTCCTTTTGCAGGTGGCTCTGCAGCTAGAATCAGCTGAGAGGTGTCCAGGTGATCCCTACCACACCCACCCCACACCCACAAAAAAACTGGATAAGTTTCATTTCTAATCCCAGAATATACACTTTTTCTTCTCATCAACATACATAATGAGCACCCATGTCCACAGGTAGATGTCATGGGGAATAAGGAGTCAAATAACTGATAGTCCTGTCTCATGAAGTGTCAATAATAGGAAGAAAAAATAAAGCTCAGAAACACCATTAAGTATAACACAAGGCTAAAGTAGATGGAAAAAGTTGAAGTGCCTGGATCCAGGCTTCCACATGCTGCTCACCACCTTGTGTCCAGCCTTTAAAAAGGGGACTCTGAATAGATGCTATTCACTTTCTCCCTGATCACAATTTTCCAGCCACCCAGCTTCTGTCCTGTTTCTCAAACATGCATGGCATCCCCAGCATGCCATGCTTAGCTCCATCTCAAGGCTCTTGTGCCTGTTGTTTCCTCCACTTGAAACCCTTTTCACTTGCAAGACTAGCTCCTTACCCATGTCTTGGCTAAAAATGTCGTCTCCCCCAGAACATCCTTCCCTCTCCACCCTATGCAGACCAGCCCTGATGTCATTCAGTCTCACATTGCTCATCACCACCTAATCATATCTTGTCTACTTGCTTACTGTCTGCTTCTTCCCATCTAAAATACACTCACAAGACCAGGGACCCTGTTGCCGTAGCACAATGCCAGATACATAATAGAACTTCAATCAGTATCTGTTGAATGACCTGAGGAATGAGAGAGGTAGAAGTGAATTGCCTTTTAGTGCCCAAAGGAGGCAGAGCTCTGGGGAAATAAGGGAAGGAGGTGATGACATTCTTGTGTTGCCTGGGTAGGCATTACACAGAGACAGAAAAGGCATTCAAAGAAGGAGGTGCAGAATGAGTCAGAGTGTCAGGGCAGGAAGAGGCAGGGTCCGTTTGGGAAAAGGGCAAGTACAATGCAGCTTGTGCCGCATGTCCAGGCAAGCAATGACAGAGAAGACTGGACTGGGCGTGAGGAGTGTTTATTTAATACATCATGAAATACGGAGTTGAAGTTTTGGGGACTGAGGAAGAAATCCATTCTGGTATCAGGTATTGAGTTTAGCAAGAAGCATGTATTTTGGGCACCTACTCTGTGCCAGGCACTGTGCTAGGTGTGCTCTATACCTACCAAATATAATCACCATGGCAGTTAGCCTGTGGGGCCAAATTACCACCCCACTTTCATTTCTGAGCAAACCGAGGCTCAGAGGTAGAAGTGGAACTTTAGACACCTAGATTTTGTGTAATTCCTACAGGAATTCCCATTACAGATTATAGGAAGCCATCTGTCCACATGACAATTAAAAAAAAAAAAAAAAAAAAGCCCCAGTAGGAGACAGACCTGCCACCTGTGGATGGCACTTGCCTGACCAGGGAAAAAGGTAATGACTTTCAGGGCACTAATGGGTGTTGTACCACCAAAGACATTGTGATGCAAGGGATTTTTGATCCAGTCTATAGCCAATAAAAGGAACCAAGATGGGTTTATAAATCAAGTCGGGAACACAAAATGAGGAAAGACAGGTGCTTTGCAACATATTCACCATTCCAGCCCCATTCCAGCCATAGTAAAACATTTTCATCAATTCCTGAGGAGTGGAGGTATTTTGGGCCCATGGGAAATGTTGATAATAGTATCTTATATGTATCACATGGCAGGGGCTCCTTGGATCTAAGGATTCTAAATAAGTGTGTGTCTACATTTGGACTATTGCCACAGTAAGGCCGCTACTACCGACAAAGAAAACAGCCCACAAAATCAGTCCCTAAACACCACATTACAGGAACTATGTGGTACAATCATTAATGGTGATCAGCATTACCACTACCATTTGTTTGACATCTGCTCTGTGTCAGGCATTTTACGTACATTGTCTGATTTCATGCTTACATATCCTTGGGGAGAGATAGTCGCATTTCCTATGGATAAATGTTTTACCTAAATGGAAGAGAGTCAGAAAAGTTCAAATGGTAGGGGCCTTAGAAATCATCTAATTATTATTTTATCCAACTATATTCCATAAATAAGTGACCTTGAGGCCCTAGAAAATTATTGACTTTCCCAGAGTGGTGTAAGTTCCTAGTTAAACCAAGACTGGCTAGAAGCTAGCTCTCCTGGCTCCAAGTCCTGGGTACTTTGCATGTAGAGAGAGATCTTCTCACATGCATACAACCCTAAAGCTCACTGTCTGGCTTTTCATCTGGCTCTGTAGAGCTAGTTAAGTGTACCAGGATAAACTGGACCATGATCTGGGAAAGCTTTGTTTTGGATTGAGGAAAATTGTTGAAAATTCTTACGAGGACTAGTCTCAGATCTAAAGTGGGCAAATGTCCGGAGAGTGGACTTCAGAATAGTGATAAAATTGTCCCCCAACTAAAAAAAAAATTTTTTTTTATGTTTACTGTGTCCCAAAATTTCTTATCCGGGACAAAACCTTTTTTATTGCACAAACTTAAGTTTCTTTAGAAATGTTCTTGGTAAGCAAGAACAATTGGCAGAGGCAAACTGGGTTAAAATGCTTGCTACCAGGTGTTTTCCTAATACTACTTTTGATAGGAATAGTAAAGAGGTACTTGGGATAGGGACACAAGGAGGTAAGCAAAGAATTCAGAATGCAAAATTCAAGGCTGCTGAAGGAAAATACCACAATTTTACAATTAGGACGCCCTTGCTTTAATGTGCCTACCTGAAAAGTAATCACACAAAGACAAAACAAATTGGTTATTCAGCAGAGAAGCCCACGGTTGGACGTATGTGGGGTTTGAAGTGGAAGATTAAGCAGTTAGCTAAATAATTCTGGGAGGAAAACAATGCTTTAAAAAATGTTTATCTAGATCTGTTAGAAGGAAAATTGTTCATCATCCTTTTCTTCATCTTGCCATGAAACCATGATCAGAAAAAAAAATTGTTTTGATATTTCTTTCAATAAAAACGTGTTGTGACTTAGAGGGCCTGTCTTTAGACATGAACTCATTTAGAGAGGAAAAGGCAAAAAGCAGCTGTTAATTTCATTTGATTGAGTAATCAGTTTAATGAACTGCTTAGAAACCATTTAGCAATGATATAAAAACTAACTTCTCAGCTATTGGAAAGCCATTAGGAAGAATCCAGTGCTGTACGGATAATAGACATCTCTGGACTCCAACAGTTGGCATCCCTTCCTTTGGGGAGCTGGTCCCACTCCCATGGAATCACGTGGTGTTGGCTGTGCTGCCTACCTTGGTAGCCTGTCCTTCTACACACCTCTGGCCCAGGCCAGAATAGTCCTGTTCTGCCCTGGCCACAGTGATTAGGCTAGACATGATCTTGTGACCCAAATCTGGCCAATTCAAACCCTTTCCTGAGACTTTTTAAATCTGTAGTTCAAGTGAGAAGAAGGCCTTTGCATTTTGAATCCAAGCTAAAATTATCCAAGGGCTATCTTCGGACTCATGTAGATAAAGATTTTTTGCAGTAGGAGAGAACAAAGCCAACTGACCCAAGCCAAGATGCATGATGTAGGAAAAGAGTCCTGATGTCATCTGAGGGCCTGGACCCAGTTCCAAAGGCCAGACTTTAGCCGGTTACCCAGGGATGAGAGTTAATCACTTGCCTCATCTGCCTAAGCTACTTTGGGTTAGATTTCCATCTCTAACAACCAAAGGAATCCTGATTCATCAGTCACTGACCAGCTAGAAACTGTATAATAAGTACTTAAGAAAAAGTCAGTAATTGAGCTCTAATCAGTGGTTTCTATTCTGGCAACTGGTTTCAAACTGGTCTGACTAAATTCAAATATTTCCTGTCCAAACCCATTTGCAAGTGCTGAGGCGCCAGGGTCACCATCCTTACTCCTGTCAGCCTCCATTTTCTCCTCTGTTATCAGGGAAAAGAATGTTTTCCTATGGACCCGTCTTCTGAGGGATGCTGAGACTGTTAACTCATAAATACCTGAAAATTCTCTGAAAAAGATTTAGTGTTAAAGAAGCAATAAGTAGGGCTTCAAAAAGGGTTTCTTTCTGTACATAAAATTTTATTTCCTTCATCCTTTGAAAGGGAGGATATTATCAAAGGATCTATACCTCCCTCTCTCCTGTTCCCTTCCTCCCTTCACCTTCCTCATCCCTCCTCCCATCTCCCTCTCTCTGTGTCTCCTACACACACACACACACACACACACACACACACACACACACACACAGAACCATTGCAGGGAGAGAAGGAGAGCTTTGTTGTTTCATGTGTATTTCTCTTCTGCAGCAGAGATTGAACACCTACAGTTAGCCAACAACTTTGCATTAAATGCAGTGCCTTTGATGGAAAGAAAAACATGAAATGCATAAATCCCATCAGGACTTGAGGTAGACTGCATAGATAAATGAGAATACATAAAGAGAAAAATGGTAGAGGCAAACCACACTGATACATAGGCCAGCAAGTTCAAGCAGCAGTTTAGTACTTTTAGAGAGTCCCTGAAAAATCTATTCCCACCCCATTGGCTCATAGACAAAATTCCACTCACTGTATGTGATGCTTTTGCTTAGAGTCATGGTTGCTCTAAAATAATAATCTTTCACAATGCCACAGAATCCTGTAGCCACAAATCTCTTTCATAACTACTGCCTGTCTTGATACATAGCAATGTCCTGAATGGTGGACAGAGTAGGTATCATTATTTTTCCATTTTATAAATTAAAACTGAGACTTAGGAAGATCAAGAGACTTGCCTAAAGTCACATAAGCAAAAGGTGGTGAACTAGGACTGAAATATGAGCTTCTTGACTCATGATCTCTGCACTCTATCTCTTGAGAATGCCAGACAGTTGCTGATCATGTGATACCCTTTATGTGGAGGAAAAAACTAAAAGCCTGTACCAGCTAACTTGAGGATGTAATCAGCCAAGGGATAGCCCTACAAATACAAAAGTAGAGAAGAAGGAAACTAATCATTGTTTTGCAGGCAGAGCCACACTAAATGGTGGTCTGACAGGACAGATGTTTTTGTTGCCATCACTAGAAATTTAAGGAGATGCAGAAAATTCTGCTCACCAGAGTGCCTCAAGGAGAACCTCCAGATAATTGCAATGAAAGCTTTCTAAGGTGTTAACCAAGAGCTTTTTACATTCTTCTTTGGCACACACAGATAGAGATAGCGCTGCTGTTATCCCTAATAGCCTGTACTCTGTATTCTACATGGTGATAAAAAAAATAATTAAAGAATATCAATCAGAAGGGTGTCAGATTATTCAACTTCTGGGGCACCAGGAGGTCTTAGTACATATACCTTTCAATGAAGCCAGTTCCTGTACCTGATGGCAAAACATATGCACGCTCACTCTCTCTCTGTCTCTCTTAATGCCTATAAAAATGGTCTGAAAGGCAGGCATTATCTTTGCTTTCACCTGTGCCTCTTAGAAAGGTTAAACCACTTGCCCTCCATCACAGAACTGCCAATTGGTGGAGACAGTCTTGCAGTTCAGAATTGTCTGCCTCCAAAATCCCCTGTATCCAAGCCTGGAAAGAAGATTAATGTGGAATCCTCATTAAGGACCCAGAATCATACTTGTAAACTAGCCTCTGATCTGTTTATAAGAGATGTGCATTGACAATGAAAATCAGTTACTTGTCATCCTCTCTTTTCTCCCAGGCCCACTAAAGAAAGGGTTGTTGCAGGGCCAGTTGAAGAAATATTTTCTACACATATGACCTCATTCTAGCTTCACAGTAACCCTGTAAGGGGCACGGGGCAGGCACTCATATCCCCACTTTACAGATAGGAAACAGAGGCTCACAAGGATTCATGGGCTGTCCAAGCCCAACCAAGAACGTTTAACCACAGCCCCAGAAACCTCCCTCACCCACTATCTCACCAAGCCTAGCATGTGTTCAGTACTCAATAAATTAATGAATTAATAATGGATGACTGGAATCAAGGATTATATCTCAGGCAAAGTGTGCTTCTGTATTCTCTATATGCAGCTCTGCCTGTCTCCTTGCCACAGAAAACCAAGGCTCATTACATGGTCAAATCTGCAGAAGCTCTTCCTCCTGCGGACCCCTAAGACAGGTGTCACCACTGCCATTTTCTTTTAACTTGGTAGTGCCCACCTTCACGGAATGTGATCAGCCTGCCTGCAGGTGTGATTGCCTTTGCTCTTTTCTCCTCTGTCCCACCACGTGCTCCTTTCCCGCTGGATGACATTCTTCCAGAGCCCATGCTTCTCATGGCCCCTGCCTCCCACTTCGGCATAATGAGCCATCCCTGCCCACCCCTGTCCCAGTCCAGTACAGCAGGAACAACGGTGGCAAGAAGCATATGTGGAATTCAAGTCAGAAGACTGCAGACAGAGCAGACTCACTGCCCCAACTTCACAGAAGTGACATTCCCACTCCTCTAATCTCATTATGAAGGTGTAGTCTTGCCTGTGCCAGGGAGAGAAAGGTGAAGAGAGATCACAGATGTCCAGTATTCGGGATTATCATTTTCTGCCTGTTGAGTTAATCATCTGTGACTTCACAGAATCCTGGGTTCTCACAATTAAGACAACTAGAGGGCTGGGTGGATGGGCACCAACCCATGCCTCTTACTTACATACTTCCAGGAACATGGATACTGATGACCTCCCCTGGGTATTTATGTCTGCCTGCTCTGACTTTCAAATTGTAATACATGTTTCTGGGCACTGGTTCTTGGCTTCCCCTCCTAAGTGTCCCCCCTCTTCCTAGAGAGCTGAAAGTAATTCTCACCTCGTCCTCTCCTATACACCTCAAGATAAACATCTCCACGGTCTCAATAATACATCATATGATATGGTTTCCTCACTTTCCAGGAACACGTCAAGGATCAACTAAGGCTATGTGTAGATGTAGATGTAGATGTAGATGTAGATGTAGATGTAGATGTAGATGTAGATGTAGATGTA
>NW_024412377.1:45839761-45844468 GCF_014898765.1 Herpailurus yagouaroundi
ATGTAGATGTAGATGTAGATGTAGATGTAGATGTAGATGTAGATGTATACGTATATGTGTATGTGTTCATTTTGTAAATCGCAATGTGCTACACTAGTTGTAAAGGAGTGTTAGTATTACTATGACTTCCAAAGTTTGTGTCCTCTTCTGCATTCTGTGATGCCCAACTCATCACTTTACCCCCAAAATGTAGCCCCAGTTAGTTCAATATCACCAACTACTACAACATCAAGATGAAGAAGAAAAAAAGTAGAAGCTCATATTTAATTAGCACAATGTTAAACATTTTACATTATTATGCATTTAACCCTTATAAGAACCTGTGCTATAGAGAGACTGTGATTGTTGTATTATAAATGAGGAAACTGAGGCCAAGAGAAAATATAATTTTCTATCTTGGTCAAGCTACTTAAAGGGCAGAGTCAAAACTGGAGTCCAAGTCTGTGGGACCCCAGAGCCTAACCATCTAACCATGAGGCTAGAGGGCTTCCGAAGTTGTCCAGTATCAGAGGCCATGGTTCTGTTCTTTACATTCATCAAGAGTTGAGGACTTTGAGAAAGGGTCCTGTCCTCAAGTAGAAAGTGGTCTGGGAAGTGGGCAGGGGAAAGCAGGTGGTTGTGGGGTACCTCTGTCACTGTCATTCTCAGTGGCTAAAGCTCAGCCAGGACATGGAGTGCTGAGGAAGCCTCATGTCTGCACGTGGCTTGGATATTTTCTTGCAGAAGTAGGAATTGGTCATCAGTAAAGGTATGAATGACTCTGCTGAGTCCTAGCTCTTCTCTAAGGCCATTGAAGGAGTCAATTCTGAGGAGGAAGGGTCCACAAGATCGCAAAATCACAAAACACAAGCTCCAGAAGGGGTCTTCATGTCTGGGATGAGCTAAAAGAAGACAGGACAGTAGCTAAGAGTGGTGGTACCATGTCTTGTGTTCAAATCCTAACAGTTGGCTAATACTGGGCAGTCAGTTAAACTGCCTGAGACTCTGTTTTCTTATCTGTAAAATGGGGACAACAATGTCTGCTACAAAGGGTTAACTAAATGACCTTAAAGCATGTAAAGCACTTAGCACAATGCTGGGCCCACTCTAGACCTCATATATGACAAATGTTAGTTATGATGACGAAATGGCAGTTAAGCAGCTTCAGTGTGGCTTTTTGCTTCAAAAAACCATTTTCATTTTGACTTAGGGAAGAAGAAATGTTTCCCCAAACTTCGTAATTTTACTTTTCCTCAATTGGCTCTCATGCAAAAACAAATACAACATAAATAAAAGCATTATTTAATTCTTGTCCAAATTCCTATTTCGCAAATAAAGAATGGAGTCCCACAGAAGGAATAAGACTTATCCAACGTCACAGAGTGAGAGGGTGGCAGGGAGTCTAGAACTCCTATAGCCTTCCCTGTACACCTTCCCTGGCATTTGTTTCCAAGGCCAAAGATCCTCAAGGAAGATGAAGAGAAATGGAGAAGAAAGGAAGGTGGGAAATCTGCCACCCTGTGACAATCAAGGCAGTTTGAACTGATTGCACAGGCTGGTTCTGCACATGACAGAGTGCCCCCATAGAGGCCACCAGGTATATGGATATTGGGGTTGGCGGTGCTGAAACCATTCTCTCTCCTCCTGAGCCACTCGGACTGGCATCAAGGAAATTAGCATCAAGTCTCCAAGTGGTGCAAATAATCTGTGCTTAGAAACAAAACCCAGAATGAGTGATTTTTTGCTAAAGCCAGTACCAAAATGCAGACCTCCTAAATATCCCAACCAAGGATTTACCAATCTAGACTGCTACTCTGTTTTTGTATTTTTAAAGCATTAATTTTTAAGAGCAGTTTTAGGTTCACAGCAAAAATGAACACAAGGTACAGAGATTCCCCACCTGCCCTACCCATGCAGAGACTTCTCCACTGTCAACACCTCCCTGGCAGAGTGGTACATTTGTTACAATCGATGAATGTATAGTGACACATCCTTATCACTCAAAGTCCATAGTTTACATTAGGGTTCCCTGTTGGTGTTGTATAGTCTAAGAGTTTGGACAAATGCAGAACAGCATGTATCCATCATTATAATGTCATACAGAATAATTTCTCTGCCCTAAAACTCCTTTGTTCTCTGCCTGTTCATCCCTTCCCCCACCACCCTGGCAGCCATTGACCTTTTTACTGTTTCCACAGTTGTGCCTTTGCCAGAATCTCATAGTGTTGGGATCAGTCAGCACGCAGCATCTTCAGATTGGCTTTGACTGCTCTGGTTTTTATTGCTGTGTAACAAACTGCTCCAAAATTTAGTATCATAAAACAACCAGATTGTGTGAGTCAGAACTTTGAACACGGCACAGCAGAGACAGCTCTTCTCTGCTCCATGATGTCTGAGACTTCGGGTAGGAAGACTCAAAGGCTAAGCATGACTCACAGAGTGGGGACTGAAATCATATGGAGATTCCTTGGACCTCATATCTGGCCCCTGCCCTGGAATGGCTTGAAGACTAGGTCTGCCACTTAGGGAACTCTCCTGTAGCAGAGTAACTCCCAGTAGTCACAGAGGATCAGGCTCCAAGCATGAGTACTGTAACAAGGCATTTCCCTTCATAGTTTTCCCTTGGAACCCACGTGGCATCGCTCCTGCCAGACTCTATCAGTCAAAGCAGTCACTGGTGTGCTCCAAGTCAAGCAGAGGGGACATGAATGCCACAAAGAATTTTCAGGCATTTTTTTTTTCTAATGGCACAGTTACCTTGTGTGATGTGTCTCACAACCTAAAAATGCCAGAAAGCTCCTTAAAGTTAAGGCCATACCTTACATCTCACTTCTCCTCAATTCTCAGAGCAGAGATTCTAGGCCTAAATGAAATTAACATTTCCATCTGTGCTCCCACCCTTGGCTATGGCTCCCTGGCAGGGCTCTGTTCAGGGTGGGCACTTAGTTCTAGAACATCCTTCCTCCCCCCTCCCCTGTTTTTGCCCCACTCTCCTCACCTACTTCATTGCTACGGCTTGTCAGTTCTACCTCAAAATAAATAAGAAGTCCTTCCCTTTCTCCCCATCCACACTGATGACAGCCTTATAAGAACACATCAGTCTCCCACAAAATATCTTCCACGGACATCCACTGTTCTTCAAGTAAAATCTAAGTTTCAGACTCAGAGGGTCATTAGTCTGCAGGACCTGGCCTATGCCTACCCCTCCCACCCTGCCATCTCACTCCCCACCTTGCCCTCTGTGCTCCTCTTGCCTCACCAGCATCCAAAGCACTAAGCCCTTCCCACCTCCAGACCTTTGAACTTGCCCCTCCTCCCAGAATGCCCTTCCTGCAGCTTTGTGCCCACCTGCTTATTCTCATCTTCCTGGTAGGCAGCAGCTCAAAGTCTCCTCCTGAGAAAGGCTCCTCTGGGCATCCTCTCTCCATGTACCTTGGTCCTTTCATGCCAGTTATCCAAACCTGAGATGACTGTGTTTTATCTTCTTGTATTCTGTCTTGTTTCCGGCAAGTGCAGGGGTCTCTACACTCTTTTTCACCGCTCTGCCCCATGCACCTGGAATCCTCTCTGGCCCACAGTGGGTATTCAGTAAGTATCTGAAATGAATGAGCTGGATGAGGTGCTGCATAGCTTCTGAGAGCAGAACACATTGAGCCTCTAACTTTATTTACTCTTAAAAAACAAATTACAGCAGTCCCCTACCTCGTTGATGATCTGCTGATCAACACAGTCTGCACTTTATAAGATAGAATAGAAAGAATTGGAGAATATTAGTGCTGTGGTGGGGCCCTTAGAGATCACTTCATTTCTCATTTTGTAAATAAGAAAACTGGAACCCAGAGAGGCCACAGGATTTTACCCAAGACCATATCCATTCCTTCATAAAACAATATTTCTTGGTGTTTAATTTCTTTAATTAAAGAAGCAATTGTCCTTTGGAAAAAAATGAAAACTACATTGAAATCCGTCTCATAAAGATTGGAGCTCCCCTATTCCCACTCCCTTCTCTAGGAGAGACCACTATTTCTACTTTGGAGAGAATCCTTCCAGGCCTTTTCACATATGCTCACAAATAAATATATGTGCATATTAATGCATCTCTATAGCTGTGCCATAACATTTGACTATCTTGAAAATTAGCATAGACTTAGAAATGCATTTCTTACAATGCATTTCTTAAAACAGAACCAACCACAGAGGTTTTAAAGAAAGGGATTCAACCCTATGCTACCCAGTGACAGAAGGAAACCCACAGGGCAGTGGACCTGCTGACAAAGCTCTGGGGGACTGGCCACATGGCAGCCAAGAAACAAACACTTTGCTTTCTTTAACTGTTTAGGACCTGCTGATTTGGGTGGTAAGTGAAATTCTAAACTTTCCTGGTGATGAGATGCTGACTGATCTATAGGAATCTATTCAACAGCTGAATAACCTCATGCCTTTGTCTGTAGAAGTCAAAACCAGAAGAAGGAAAACATCTCAAAAAGAAAGTGGTGGAGGGGTGCCAGAAAAAAGGAAGGGAGAAGAGTTTCCTGGTTAAGAATGCGAGAGCCACAGGGCGCCTGGGTGGCTCAGTCAGTTAAGCATTCAACCCTTGATTTCAGCTCAGGTCTTGATCTCACAGTTGTGAGTTCAAGCCCGAGTTCAAGTCTTGGGTTGGGCTCCATAGGGTGTGGAGTCTACTTAAAAGAAGAAGAAGAAGAAGAAGAAGAAGAAGAAGAAGAAGAA
>NW_024412377.1:45844868-45876268 GCF_014898765.1 Herpailurus yagouaroundi
GAGGAGGAGGAGGAGGAGGAGGAGGAGGAGGGGGAGGAGGAGGAGGAGAAGAAAGAATGGGAGAGCTAGATTCAGATAAGCCAGGCTCAAATTTTGAAACCTCACTGAGCCTCAGTTTACCCATCTGTAAAGTGAAGATAACACCAGTACTAGTGGCACAGTACCTGATACACATGTACCCCCCCCATGTACTCCCCCAAACGTGGGAGTTATCTGTAGAGTGAACAGGTGATAATGACCGGGCTAGATGCCTTCTCTGTTACTTTCTATTGATCAGGTAAGGCAAATTAAACCCAGGCATGAGTCATATATATCCAAGATCTTTAAAAGAAATTAGAAACTTTTATGGGACCTGAAAGTATGGTGGGAGGGCCCCCACAGCAGAGTGGCTCCCGGTAGCCATGGAGGTTCAGGCTCCAAGCATGAGTAGCATGGCATCAGAGTTGAGTCAGGGCCAGGACAAGCCCACGCCATGTGCAAGATGAATTTATGGCAGACAGAACAGCACAGAGGGTGAGGAGGAGCTACACTTGGTGGAGAGAAGAATGAGTGTGTTTCACAGAAGGATGCAGGGCCATACATGGAGTAAATATGAAAGCACAAGCTGATGTAGGAGGCCCAGTCTTAAATCCAAAAAATTCCCACTTTAGGCTACAGTCCTTGTACTTCTCCCCAGGAAAAACCCTCCCAGCACTCATGCAACTTGAGAGGTTTCTTTGCAACCAATGTGTCCTCCCAAGTGAGCTTCCTTGTTCATCCCTATATGCCCTGGGTGCTGAGCAAAATATCTAGCTCATGCATATCAGCGCTAATGGTTTTCAAATGAAAGAGATTTCCTTTCATATTAATTCATTTATTCCTTCATTCATTCACTCACATATTCGCTTCTTCAGTGAATAAACAATCAAATTTCTCAAGTACCTAATGTGTACCAGGTGGGGCTATAGCTGTGGCGAAGACGCAAAGATCTATACTGGTGTGGAACATACATTCTGATAACGAATAGAACACTAATAAGTAAGCCATTAGTAAACAAAATATTGTAGTCATTGCTCTGAGAGATAATCAGGGAGGCATGAGAGACTGAGTGGAGGGGAATAAGGAGGATCTGTAGTAGGATGGGCAAGGGATCCTCTCTAAGATAATGTCTGAGCAGATCGCTGACCAATTTGAGGGAGCTAGCCATGGTGTCAGAAGGCAAAGGGGAGCCAACATCCTGAGGCTGGAGTGATTTGGAGGGTCTGAGGATCAGAACAGAAGTCTAGAGCATGGTAAGTAAAGTGGATATGATATCAGAGACGGATTGCCTGAAAGAAACAGGGGGTGCAGTAGATCATTTTGAAGATGGTATGGTGGTAAGGGACTAACAAGAAATCCTTTTAGTAGATTTCCATTGGCTGTTTCAATTTCCTATGCACATATCAGGACAGGGTTGAAATTTTACACATATACCCACCAGGACAGTCAGAGTCCATTCTCATGGGTCAGTGCACACACCGTACCAGTTGCTAAGTATTTCGAATATTATCCTTGCATCAGAGCCAACTATGTAATAAGTACAGAATTATACATCAGGTGCAGGGGACGAAGAAGAGAAACATTATAAACATCCCTTATCTCCTGCAGTTCACAATCAAGTTAGTAATAGAGACATATGAATAATTCAATTATGACACATCAAAGCCTTTCTTGTATTAGCAATAGAAATAAAGTGCTTTAAAATCAAGGGGAAGGAAGCAGGAGGAATTGGGAAAGGAATTTGGCAGAGGTGACACTTCTGACACCAGACGATGGGATGCAATAGCACAGAGCAGGAGAGTGAGACAGGGAGTGGGGGCTGGGGGAAGCCTGAGTGGGGAAACCAGTCTGTGCGTCAGGGTGCATGCCAGAGCCCTGAGGGGGCTGGCATTGAGGTGTGGTGGCAGGGGCAAAGAAGGGAGCATGAGGGACAAACAAGGCTGGAAATACTAGTGTTCATAGATCATGAGCACTGCAAAGGTCTGCCCCAGCTTCCACCTTCTTCCGTCTGCAAGGGCGTACATTCGGGAAAGGACCCAGCACTGGGGATGAATACTGACTGGTCCTCACCTCTTTCCAGCTGTTTGAGCTGGGAAAATATTTCCATCTGAGTCACAGTTTTCCCCACCAGTAAAAGTGACAAAATGCCACACTTCACGGGGCAGTGGAAGAGGAGGGGAGATAAGGAACATAAATGCCCAGCACACAGGAACTAGCATCATGGTGGTAGTATAACACATACAGCTTTCAGGGGTGTTTACTGGAATTAAAGCCAAATGACAGGAGGATGCCATTTTGTTGACACAAATTAAAGTGATTAGCATTACAAGGCATCTTTACCCCCCAAACTAACAGTTTCCCAAACCTTAAGGTCCATGATTCATTCACACCTGATGGCAGGAGGAGGGGGGGCAAGGTGAAGAAGAGCCTCTAGACCCGGGACAGCTCATCCGCATTTGATGCTAATTGCATGTGAATGCTTGAGTTAAAAAGACACCATTAAAAGTACATTAAGTTTAATTATGCTGGCAGCATCAGGCTGGGAGAGGCCCAGCTTTAATGCAGAATGCATAATTAGATAAAAACCTAATCCATTAGATTCTTATTTGTTAAGAAAATGTGTTTCATCTGTAAGTGTCACTGCAATGAGTGGCTAGGAACCCAGCTCCCTGGTGAGGGCATTTCTGCCACCCCCAAGGCCTTCAGCGGTATATATGCCATGGGAGACCCACACGGCCATGCTGCTGACTTCCACAAGCCAACCGTGAAGGAGGGCAAGCTCCAGGATTCCAGGAGACAGGGCCCAGCTGCCTTCTGTTTTTGTAAGGTATGATAAGAGTCCTGGGATAGAAGCTCTTTGGGATGTATTATTATGTCAGCCATTCCCTCGCTGTGGGATATCTGGACAAGTTATTTAACCTCGGAGGACCTTGGCTTCCTCAGCTATTAAAGAAAGTGAATGAAGATGTGGTGAAAAGGGAACCCTTGTGTGCTTTGGTAGCATTGTAAACTGATAGAGCCACTAATGCAAAATAGTATGGAGTTTCCTCAAAACATTAAAAATACAAATATCATATGATCCAGCAACCCCACTTCTGGGTTATAGCCAAAAGAAATGAAGTCATTATATCAAACAGAAATCTGTACTACCATGTTCATTGCATCAATATTCACACTAGCCAAGATATAGAAACAACCTAAGTATCCATCGATGGATGAATGGATAAAGAAAATTCTACTGTGTGTGTGTTTGTGGGTGTACACAATGGAATCTTATTCAGCCTTTGAAAAGAAGGAAATCTTGTCATTTGCAACAAGTAGAAGGCACTATGCTAATTGAAATAAGCCAGACAGAGGAAGAAAAGTGCTTCATGGCATCACTTATATGTGGAATGTAAAATAAATAAGAATAATAATAAAGCTCATAGAAACAGAGAGTAGAAAGTAGTTACCTGAGGGTGGGAGAAATAGAGGCATGTCGGTAAAAGAGTACAAACTTTCAGTTATAAGATGATTAAGTCTGAGGATCTAATGTAAAACATGGTAACTATAGTTGATAACACTGTATTATAGGATGAAAAATTGCCAAGAGTAGAACTTAAGTGTTCTCACTTCGATAAACAAACACACAAACAAATAAAGGTAAAGATGTGAGGTGATGGGGGCACCTGGGTGGCTCAGGCAGTTAAGCGTCCAACTCTTAATTTTGGTGCAGGTCATTATCTCATGGTTTGTGAATTCAAGCCCCACATGAGGCTCTGTGCTGACAGCATAGAGCTTGCTTGGGATTCTCTCTCCCTCTCTTTCTGCCCCTCCCTAGCACACGCGCGAGCAAGGGCACACACTTGCTCACTCCCTCTCTCACCCTCTCTCAAAATAAATAAATAACATTTGAAAAAAAAAAAAAAAAACAAAAACGATGTGACGTGATGGAGGTAGAACTCAGTGGGGGTGGAGACTCTTTCACAATGTATGTGTACATCAAATCTCATTGTATACTTTAAAGTTTTACAGTTTTGTCAATTATACTCCAAATAAAGCTGAGAAATAAAATGAAGTTAACTGTAATTGTCTCACAGGGTTGATATGAGCATTAAAGGAGACAATCCCAGTACAGTAGTTAGGATGGTGCCTTGAATGTACTATGTTCCCGGTAAATGGTATTTGCTACTGAAACCATCATCATTGCCATCGCTAACCTCATCAATACCATTATTATTCTAGCACCACTGTGTAAATGAATGATTTTCCTCTCCGAGTCTCTCTCTTCTTTTACAGAATAAGATGATCATCCCTAAATATCTCAAAGGTTTTTGTTTTGGTTTTCTGTTTTCTTTTTGTTGTTGTTGTTTGTTTGTTTTTGCTGGAAGTGTGTCCTTAACTTTGATCAGATTCTCAATAGGATCACACAGCTGTTAAGAACAACCACACATCTTGTGTTTTGAGGTCACAGACCCCTTTGAGAATCTGATGCAGGAATATGAATCCCATTCCAGGAAAAATGCACACACACACACTTCACAATTCAGTTTGAAGAAGATCATGGGATCTGCCTGAAATCTACTTCCTGTCTCCCTACATGTCCACAAACCCTGGGGTAAGAAGCTGTGCTCTAAACTTCTCTTTTAGCAACCTCCTTCTGCGAACCTTGCCCTCATGGGGCCTCCACAGTCAGCCTGTGAAATGGGAATACCCAAACCTGCTGAGCACACAGGGCTGCACCCACAGGCCTGCAGTCAATCCAGATTCAAATTCCAACCATCTCCCACAAGTTGTGTATTCTCTGGCAAGCTACCTCAACCTCTCCTCCTTCTGATTGTTGGCAGGATTAAATGATATCATGAACAAAAAGGACCAACTCTAGCATCTAGTAAGATGTCAGGAAATTTTGGCCACATTATTACTATTTTTAAAAACCTTGGAGGACGTCTCATCCAACTACCCTCCCCCATTTTATAGTTGGTAAATCTGAGAGTGAAAGAAACATCCAGAGAACAAAGATCAGCGCCAATCACAATGAAAGGACCTTCAAAAAATTACCTAAAAAAGGAGGCATCTGGACATGTGGAAATTTAAACAAGCACACACACAGAGAACAGGAGAGGTGGAGAACAGAGGACCCCAGGTCGCAGGGCAAAGAGACGGCAACACTTGCCAATATCAGTCATGTTGCTCAAAGACCATAAAAAGCATTCCAGAGATTAAAAAGCATTGCCTGCGAGCATGGTATGTGCTGACGCCCACATCCAAGTAGGACTGGCCGTGGGAAGCGGTTGGCCGCCTGGGCTTGATCACAGCTGTCTCCCTGGGTGGCTACCTCTCATCCTAGCCCTTCATAGCAATTGGTCCTCATCCCAAAAGTTCTGTGGGGCTAAGTGCATTTTCCATGCTAAAGCCCAGCAGGTGAAGGGACTGAACCGCCTCAAGGTACTATTACAAAGTCACAGCATCAGATGCTTTTTTAAAAATGCCTTTCAAGCAGCCACCTATGAGGGGAATGTCAAGGGCCCCAGGAATCCCCCGATGAAGAAAACCAGACTGGTACCCTCTGGGGTTTCCAGTCCCTCACCTCAAGAGTCCAATCAATAGGATACGAAAGGAAGGCAGGTCAGCACAGAAAAAGCCTCAGGGCTTGGTGCCCTCAGGTCAGTATAGCAGTGTTCCCCAGCCTGGGCTTGGAGCCAGGTGACCTAAGTTTGAATCCAAATTCCTCCACTTGTGCAAGTTATAGAACCATTTTAAATCTCAAACGACTCATCTGTGAAGCGAGGATCATGACAGAACCTGCTTCCTACACTGATCTGCTCTTGAAGTACAGGACCTGGCACAACAATTACTGTAACTGTTTAATTCTTTTAAATAAAATTAAAAACCTGTATCCAGGCAGCCTTAGATTCCCCCAAGTTCCCCCAAGAAAACCAGAATATCATATTCTGATGATTACAGACCTCTGTTCAAAGAAACTAGAATCCTTAACCCCTAAGCCTCTGTCCACTTAGTCTGGCTTCCATAATTATGTGATATATATTTTTTTTCCTTTTTGGAAGCCTGGCTTGAGGAGATGTTCTCACCTATCCCAGATAGATAAAATGTCATGATCCTTATTATGCAGGGTCTATAATCCAAGGTCTTAGTATGTATCATTACCTATAGGTACATTTTCAAGGAGAATTGATTAGGAGTTCTTGCTAAAGAGGGTTCTATGAAGAAATAAGCTTAAAAGGACTGGGTGAGACAAGTTGTTTTTCCCTACAGATCTTATAAGGGCCTTTAAAACATTTTTGTGAATTTATATATGCAGGGGTATATCCTTCCTCACTGGCTGTTTTTTCCTACTGTCTTTGAGGAAAACTCCTTCTCTACCTACCCTATTAGTGTTGATAGCCCTGGTTATGATTCCTCTTTCATCTATGTACTCTCTTCCTGGGTTATCTCAAACAATCCTATGACTTGAAGTGCCACTACAAGATGACAACATTAAAACTCTACCTCCAGCTCTGAGCTGTAGCTCCCAATTTGATATCAACCACTGCAAAGCAGGACTCATGACTCTACCCCTCCACCACCAGCCACTTTCTCCCTAGTCTTTCCCATCTCATTAAGTGGTATTGCCATCTACTCAGATGTTCAAGCCATTAACCTGGGAGCCAATTGCTTTTTCCCTTGAACACCTACATCCAATTTGCTTGCAAATTTTTCATATTTTTCCCTCCAAAATATATCTCAATTATGTCATTTCAATCTCCTTGCCACCATCGAGTCCACACCATCCTCTCCTCCCTAAACCACTACGATTGTCTTCCCAGGCCTTCCAGAGCCCACTTTTGCTCCCCTCCATCCATTATCTACACAGCACCAGAGTGATGAGACGAAAATGTGATTCAAACTTCTGTTAAAACTTTCAATACCTCCCAGTACCCTCAAGATAAGGTCCAAATACCTTAAAATTCCAAACAAGACCCTTGCTAAGCTGGGTCCTGCTCACCTCCCAATGTCCTCCTTTACCAGACCCATCTTAGTTCTTTAAACTTCATCCATACTGAATAATCTTTGGGTCCCCCAGATGAATTCCACTCACCCTCTTCTTCATCTACCTAGAATGCTTCCCTCTTCCTTCCTATCATCTGACTCCACGGATCCTTAATCAGCACATCATTTCCTACAGCATATTTTCTGTGATACACACAACCTATCCCAAATGGATGGGGTGCCCTGCTAATGTGATCCCACAGACCTTTGTATTTTCCTAATCAAAGTTCTTATCATACCAGGCTATAGTTATCTGGTCCCTCCTCTTCCTTTCCCACCACATTTTTGCAGGACAGGGACTATTGCTTTCATACTTGTAATCACATTGCCAAGAACAATACATGGCAGAGATTGGATAACCCTTAGGTGTCACAAGGAATTATGGGCAGGAAGAAGATAAAGAAAAATTATTTAGGTAGGAGACACAATAGAAACAGAGGTTAGCATGCAGACATGAGCATCAAGTGCAGGTGATGATAACACTTTGGGTTGACAAGATGTTGCCTATATAAAATGAGGTCAGATACCAGAGGACCATGGATACCAGATGCAGGACCCATAATACCACTATACATAGTCCAACACATACTATAACAAGATGGGATCAAAGGAAGTCTTGGCTAGGACTCTGAAGAGAGGGATTTGAGTCCTTATTTTTCCATGAATTAGCTGCATAATGTTGAGCTTCCTCATTTGTAAAGAGGGGGTTAGACTGGGGTCATTTAAATGCCCTGGACAAGCCTCCATTCTATGCCACAAGAGCTACTTGCCAAACATTTTTCATGCCACTGACTTATGCTTTTCTCTACATATTATTGCTTCAAATTTCTGAATGTATAGGTGTGTATCTATACATTCTTCAAGATCTAACTCAAATATCATCTTCTCTGAAAAACCTTCTAAGTTATCCCAGGGATTAACTAATCCTTCCTCCACTTTGTACTATCACAAAAACGTATATGTTTCTGTTAGCACTTCCCACACTATGGCACTTCCTATAATGTGGTTATAGCTATACTATTTTGTACAGATAAAAATCATGTCTAAGGACTTCTGGCTTCTAATAATGGCAAAGTAGATTTTAGGAGACTAACCTCCAACTATAACCATTATAAACTCTAAAAAATTATATATTTTAAAACAACTGTTTGAAGACTCTAGAGAGCAAGTAAAAGTAAGCAGAAACTGGGAGAGACTTAATATTGAAAGAAAGGACCCTCCATGGTTGAGATCCACAATTATTTGCCCTCTACCATGAAGAAACTCTCCAGTCTGTGTAGTAATATCTTCGTGGATAGAGTTAAAAGGGAAATCTCCAGTTTTACTGGCCAGAGAAAGTGGAGGAGAGAGTTTAAGGTTGACAGAGGTCTAGAAATTGAAGGGGAAATCTATAAAAGGAAGGAATCAGGAAAATCTGTATATAAGCAATCTTCAACTTTTTGACTGATCCCTGAATTGCATGTTCATGGGGTGAGACTCAACAGAACTAAGGAGGAAAATAACACCTGGAAGAGGTGAACAGAAATATCAGCAGTTTCCTGCTGTAGGAGAGACTGAATTTGAAATTCAAATTCTACCAAGTTATAGGGCCTTGGCAACCATCTCAGGCTGTCCACTGAAACTTCAGAAGGTCCATGACTCAGGAGGGAAGACTATATCCAAAGATTAAGGGATTCACCCTAGCATTAAGGGTAAACCCATAATAGACCCACTCACACAAAGAATAAAATTAAGCCTTGAGAAGTTCAAAGTGCTGTACCAGCAATCTAACTCCCTACTAAAATAAAACCCAATTCTCTTTGGAGGAAGATAACAGAATGCAGAGTCTCTAAAACTTGCTGTATAAAACATTCAGGATACACTAAGAAGATTATTAGATATAAAAACTATAAAAAGTGGCATGTGGTCAAGAAAAAAATTTTTCCTATCAAAGGAAAAAAAACATAAATTAGCCTGTACTACAATTCTCCAGAGAAACAGAGCCAATAAGAAATCTATATAATTATAGATACAGATATAGATAAAAAAGATTATATTTATTACATTATATGTAAAATAAATAATATGCTATATGTAGTATACTATGTCATTATATATAATATATGAAGAGATTTATTATAAGGAATTGGATCATACAATTATGGAAGCTCATCAATTCCAAGGTCCACAAGGTGAGTCAGCAAGCTGGAGACTCAAGAGAGCCAAGGTTAAAGTTCTAGTCAAATACAAAGGCCTTAAAATAGGGGGAGCTGATGGTTTAGTTTCAGTTCAAACACCAGCAGAGTTGAGACCTAAGAACACCCAGTGTTTCAGTTCAAGTATCAAGACAAGAAGAAAACTGATGCCTCAGATTGAAGGCTGTCAAATGGGAAAATTCTCTTTTTTTAGTTTTTTTTTTTTAATTATTTATTTATTTTGAGAGAGAGAGAGAGAGAGCACAAGCAGGAGAGGGCAAAGAGAGGGAGAAAGAGAATCCCAAGAAGGTTCTGTGCTGTCAGCACAGAACCTGACACAGGGCTCAAATTCATGCACTGTGAGATCATGACCTGAGCCAAAACCAAAAGTGGGACCCTTAACCAATTGAGCCACCCAGGAACCCCAGGAAAATTCTCTCTTATTCAGAGAAGAGTTAGCATTTTTGTTCTATTTTGGCCTTCAACTGATCACATGAGGCTCACTCAAATTAAAGAGAACAATCTGCTTTACTCAGTCTACTTGACATCAACATTAATCTCATCCACAGACACCCTCACAGAAACACCCAGAGTCATGTTTGACGAAATTACACTGTGATAAATTAAGAAAATATTTTAATCCTGTTATCAAACACTAAAAATTTAATACAAAGAGTTAGATATTTTTAAAAATGGAGAAGACAGATGTACTAACTTACAACTCAATACAAAAGAAGAATCAATGAACAGAGGATAAATAGAAAAGAAATAGCAAGATGATAGATTAAAATCCATCCATATGAACAATTACATCAAATGTATGCAGATTACTCCAATGAAATCACAGATATTATCAGCCAGGATAAAAAGCAAGAACCATTTGTATTCATTTTAAATACAAGACACAAACAAATTGGTGGTAAAAAGAAGGAAAAATTACCATACAAAGAATAAGCACAAGAAAGCTGATATGTGGTATATTATTATCAAAAAGACTTCATGACAAAGAGTATTAACAGATAAATATGTACATTTCAGAGAAATAAAAGGGTCAATTTATCAACAAGCCATGACAATCATAAATGTATATTCTAACAACAAACTCTCAATAGTAGTGGAACAAAAATTGAAAGTAATAAAAGGAATTAGACAATTTCATAATCAGAGTAGATTTTAACAGCCCACTGTAAGTAAATGATAGACCAAGTAGGCCAAAATATCAGTAACTATATAGTATATTTGAACGACATGGTCAATCAATTTAAACTAATTGATATCTAAAGAACACTATACCCAAAAATTGCAGGACGCACATACTTTTCAAATGTACATGGAACAATAACCAAGATGGACTATAACCAAAGTGACAACACAAGTAAATAAATTTCAAAGGATTAAGATTATACCAAGTATGTTTTTTGACTACCACTGACTTAATTTAGAAACCACTAACTATATGATATCTGAAAATTCACAAATATTAGAAATTAAACACCCCTCTAAATGATTCATGAGGCAAAGAAGAAACCACAAAAATAATTTTTAAATATTCCTATGTAAAAGAAAATAAAAACACAACCTATCAAAATGTGTGAGATGCAATTAAAGCAGTATTTACAGGTAGATTTGTGGTTTTATTATTTTTTTAAATGTTTACTTATTTTTGAGAGACAGACCACAAGTGAGGGAAGGACAGAGAGGGAGACAGAATCCAAAGTAGGCTCCAGGCTCTGAGCTGTCAGCACAGAGCCCACTTCAGGGGCTCCAACTCACAAACCATGATATCATGACCTGAGCTGAAGTCTGATGCTTAACCAACTGAGACACGCAGGCGTCCCAAAGGTAGATTTGTGTTTTTAAATGCTTAAGTTAAAAAAGAAAAAAGGTTTAAATTAATGACCAAAAGTTCCACCTTAAAAAGCTATGGGGAAAAACAGAGAAAATCCAAAGTAAATAGGTTAAAATAATACAGATAAGAACATAAATCAACATAATTTTTTAAAAGATAACAAAGAAAACTAACAAAGCCAAAAGCTGTTTTTCTGAAAAGATAAGCAAAACTGACCAACACCCAGCTAGCATAACTAAGGGAAGAAAGACAATATAAATCACCTATAAGTGGTACCAAAAGGGTCTTATTACCATAGATCCTATAGACACTAAAATGGATAAGAGACTGTTTGGGGGGCGCCTGGGTGGCTCAGTCATTTTCTGTTCACAAAAGAGATACATGAAGGACTAACAAACAAACAAAAGATACCCAACATGATTAGCCATAAGAGAAATGTAAATTAAATTTCTAATGGGATACCATTTCATACCCAATACATAAGCTAAAAAAAAAAAAAAAATGTCTGTTAGGGGATCCTGGGTGACTCAGTTGGTTAAGCATCTGACTCTTGATTTTGGCTCAGATCCTGATCTCACTGTTCATGAGATTGGTCCCCACATCAGGCTCTGTGCTGATAGCATGGGACCTGCTTGGAGTTCTCTCTCTCCCTCTCCCTCTGCCTCTCTTTCTCTCTCTCTGCTTCTCTCTCTCTCTCTCTCTCAAAATAAGTAAATACAAATTTTTCAAAAATTTTTAAATGTCTAATAATACCAAGGACTGAAAAGGGGATAAGGCAACTGATAAGGCAACTGAAACTCTTATACATTGCTGATGGGAATGTCAAATAATACAACTACTTTAGAGAAGAACTTATCAGTTCTGTGTACAGTTACTTACACACATATTCTGTGATCCAGATATTCAATTCTTGTAGTAGGCAGTTGTTAAGAGGGTGCCGAATAATCTCTGTTTCCTGTTGTGGCATCGTACAATTCCCTCCCCTTGAATAACTTGCTTCTAACAAGAGAATACACCAACATTGAAGAGATGTCACTTCCACTGTTAGATTACAATAGGTTGTCACTTCAATCTAGGTAGCAGGCTCTCTCAGTTGCCTTTCCAGCTTGTACACTTTGATAAATCAAGCTGACATCTTGGAGAAGCCAATATGGCAAGGAACTGAGGATGGCCTCCAGCCAGCAGCCTACTAGAAACTGAGGCCTTCAGTTCAACAGCCCACAAGGAACTAAATCCTGCCAACAACCACCTGAGCTTGGAACTGGATTCTTTCTCAACTGAGCATTCAGATAAGACCCAAGCCTAACCTGTTGGGATGAGAACTGGGTGTTGTATGGAAACCAATCTGACAATAAATTTCATATAAAAAAAAAAAAAAGATGCAACCCTAGCAGATACCTTGATCACAACTTTGTAAGCAATTCTGAAGAAGAGGACCCAGTTAAATAGTATATAGATTTCTGATCCACAGAAACTGTGAGAAAAGAAATGTGTGTTGTTTTAAACGACCAAATCTGTGATAATTTTCTATTAAACAATAGATAATGAACACAAATGAACAAGAATTTTCCCAAGAGAAATGAAAATATACACACATAAAATTATTTGCACAAGAATTTCCATGGCACCATAGCCTAAAACTGGAATGATGAAATAGGTAAAATGATAAATAAATTATAGGTTCATGCAGTGAAATGCTACTCAGCTATGTTAATAAAATGTTAATTACTTTAAGTGGTTTGATTGCTAAAAGGATACACAAGACTCAAAACAGTTTATCCTCAGGAAGAAACCTTGATATAGACAAAGGATATAATACAGCAGTAACAGGAGGTCTGAGGTATAGATTTCCTTATCTTTTCATGACTGTGTTGGGTTGCCCAGGACCCATACTGTCTTTGGCTCTCAAACCACCACTGACATGTACACAATCTTAGAATCAGGAAGCCAAAGGTCTGCTTGCAGGAGAGGTTTCTTATAGTGATCTGGTTAGCACATTAGAGCTACGTGTCCAATCTCTGCTTTCAACCCTTCTCAGGCTCCATGAAAACCAGATACAAGCCATCAGTCTAATTATTATTAATGAACAAACTGACAGGCTTGTATAACCTGGCCCAAAACACCCACATACACATGGTTATAAAACATCACTTACCTCCAGTTATTAGATTCCCTAGCTTAGGCCAAGGGTTAATATAATAGTCCGGGCAATGCTGGAGAGAAGTATATGATCAATAAGCTGAGATTAATTCATCCTACACAAGCAATTAAAACAAACTATTGACACACAAACAATGAGCAAAAGTAGCCAGACACAAAGCTAGGTATTGCAAGGTTCGCTCGATAGGAAATTCTAGAATAGGCAAAACTAAACCATGGTGACAGAAATTAGAATTCCAAAGAAAGGAAAATGTTTGCCTGGGGCAAGGAAAAGAGAAGAAACAAATGGAAAAGTTTAAAATCAATTTCAAGGAAGATATTTCCATTATGTCTTCCAAATGAAACGGAAATCTGTAGACTATAGGTGAATTTTTTAAAAAATCAGGTTTTAGGGTCATATCTGGGTCAAAGTCCCAGCTTCTCTATTTAATAGCATTGCATCTTGAGAAAATTAGGTAAATTTCTGCTAACCCTCAGTTTCTTTGTCTGTAAAATAGGGGTAATAGTTAGATGAGAAAATATGTAAAGTATTTTGCATAGTGCCTGGCACATAGTGGGTGATTAATAAATGTTAATCTCTATTATGGACTGAATAGTGTCTGCAACACCCCTACCCCCCACCGGCCCAGATTTATATGTTGAAATCCTAACTGCCAATGTGACTATATTTGGAGTTGGGGCCTTTAAGGAGATAATAAAGGTTAAATGAGGTCATTACCAGGAGTGTGGCCACACCAGAACCCAACCATGCTGGCACCTTGATCCTGGACTTCTAGCGTCAGCAATGTGGGAAAATATATTTCTGTTGCTTAAGCCACCCAGGATGTGGTATTCCATTATGGCAACCCTGGCCTTTGATAATCATCACCACCATTGAACAGCCTCAATAAATGTCTTGGATTAGAGGGACATTTTCATTCTTTCATTCATATGTTTAACAAATGAATGTACCTACTGTGTGCCTGACACTGAAGAGTGGATAATGCAAAGTCACTACTCCCAAGGAGGTTAAATTCTAACGGGAAAGCCAATAACTAAACGAACAATTATACTAAAACACCAGGTATGGATAAATATTGTGAAAACAAATAAAGCAACATGAGAAGACAGGAAGTGACAGGAGCTGCTGTTTTACACAAATGGGTGAGAAACACCTCTGGTGAATTGACACAGGAGCAGAGACTTGAATGAAGTAAAAGAAACATCATGGAAATATCTGAGAACTGCCAGGTACAGGCAAGAACAAGCACAAAGTCTCTGAATGGCAATGTACTTGTCAAATTCAAGGAAAAGCGGAAACCAGTGTTACCCAAGCAGATCATGAAAAAGGGACAAGAAGGGGGAAATTAGGCTGAAGATGGGAGTAACAGGTGAGATCATGCAGGGACTTGGGGGGCACAACAGGAAGTTTGGCTCTTATTCTGAAAGATGGAAAATAACTAGGGGGGGCTTTATGCAGAGCATAACTTGATTCAACTTATATTTAAGAGAGTCACTCTTAGGGTGCCTGGGTGGCTCAGTCAGTTAAGCATCTGACTTTTGATTTCGGCTCAGGTCATGCTTTTACAGTTCATGAGTTAGGCCCTGCATCAGGCTCAGTATGAAGAGTGCAGAGCCTGCTTGGGATTCTCTCTCTCCCTCTCTGTCCCTCCCTGCTCGCTCACACTTTCTCTCTCCCAAAATAAATAAATAAACTTTAAAAAAAAGAAAGAGAGAGTCGCTCTTGACTGCTGGCAGTCGGGTGGGAGAGGGGCTCAGCAAGGAGGCCAATTAGCAGTTTACTGCAACAGTCCATGCAAGAGATAATAGGGGGCTGGTCTAGGGTGGCCATGATGGGATGGTGAGAAGAGGTCAGAGTCTAGATATATTTCCAAAGAGAAGCATTCACTGCTGGATTGAACACATAATACACAGGAAACAGAGAAACCAGGGATGAAATCAAGGATGTGGATGGCAGAGGAAGGACTCTTACAAGGAGACAAGAGGATCTGTATTTTAATCCTTGACCCTGCTTGTAACGCTATACTACCCCACACCCCTATGCGTGTTGGATGATAAACCTTTAAAGTGGGATTAACCAGATTGGCCATGTCTCCAAGAACCATGTAATGATCCAATCAAGCTCAAAAAGCTTTGAGAAAGCAGTAAAGACCACAAAAAGGTTACCCTTTATTCATCTCCAACCACAGAACCTCCATCAACTGCTGTAGCTGCCTCCCTGCCTCCCTTCCTCCCCAGGATGCAGTAATGCAATAAATCATAAATAATGCTGACATGGAAACCATCACTATCTGGGGCACTGGACAGCATGTGGCACCCTGTGAGTAATGATGGCCTGGTAACCAATGTCAGACGGCTCAGGAAAATGAATCACTCACCTTCCTAGCACAGACATCATTGAAAATGACCAAAGGAGCAGGATCAGAACTTTTTTGAGGACACTGCCTCTGCCTCTAGCTGCCTCCTTGTAAAGTGGTCATAACACAGCATGCTGCGTCCCTTTCATTGTAACGTGCTCCCAATCTTTAGGGCAAGGAGTCTTGGCACGCATGTGAAAGATTTCATTTCAACCCAAGTAAAGCAGAGTGGTGCTCTGCACTCCCTGCCCCTATCCCTGCTTCATTTTTTTTCCCATATACATATCACCAATTGACATACACTTTACTTGTTAACTATCACCCCCACCTCTCCTTGAGAGCAGGGACCTCTGCCTGTGCTGTCTACTGCTCCATTTTAAGTATGTGAAAGAGGGCCTGACATGTAGCAGAGGCACAATTAATCTTTGTGGAATTAATGGATAGATGGCTTCTTGAAAAGGTTTTAGTTGTCTCTGGAGATCATATTAAAGATTTTCTTTCATTAAAAAAAAATACATATAGGGGGGCCCCTGGGTGGCTCAGTTGGTCAAGCATCCAACTTTGGCTCAGGTCATGATGTCACAGCTCGTGTGTCAGAGTCCCGCATTGTGCTGTGTGCTGACAGCTCAGAGCCTGGATCCTGATTTGAATTCTGTGTCTCCATCTCTCTCTGCCCCCTCCCTGCTTGTGTTTGCTTTCTCTCTTGCAAAACATAAATCAACATTTTTAAAAACATATAGACATTAACAAACTTTTGGCATACAATTTCAGGGGGGTTATAGATACCTTGAAATCCATCCATGAATAATCAACGAATCAACCCATGAATAATCCTCTTAATTAAAATCCAGAAGATAAAGGAGAGAACCTGAACCAGAAGCCCAAGATGTTAGATTTTTTTAATTGTGAAATTCTCAAATCTGTAGTTTGTTTGTTTTTTTTGTTTGTTTGTTTATATTATTTTAGAGAGAGAGCAGGGGAGGAGCAGAGAAAGGGAGAGAGAGAATCTCAAACAGGCTCCACACTCAGCTCGGAGCCCAATGCACAGGCTCAATCCTATGATCCTGGGATCATGACCTGAGCCTAAATCAAGAGTCAGATGCTCAACCGAGTAAGCCAACCAGGAGCACCTCCTCCCCAGACTTTAGATTTTAATCCTACCTTCACCAATGCCTTGGGCTTTGGGCAAGTCTTTTCTATATTCTGAACCTTATTCTTCTGATCTGTAAAATAGCTAGAATGGGCAAAGAGTTCTATAGCATCCCTTTTAGGTCTAACATTTAAAATTCTCTAGTGCCACAGAACTGAAATTCTCTAATCCAAAACTTTCATTGTGCCAATGGGAAAATTAAAATTCAGACAGTAAAAAGCACTACCCAGGTCAAAAGAGACCCATTCTAAACTACTGCCTTGGGCTTTCTGACTATGAATAAAACTTGGTGGATTTGGCGCTGTTTGCAGATGCATATTGCCTGCTGCCATACTTCCTGTTTCTGAATAAGCCACTAAACCTGGCGATCAAAACCTGGTGAAATCTTTTGCTGCTCCTTGCTGCTAAGCAAAAGATGTCCTTAGAGGTCCAAAGGGCCTTCCCTCAGGTACTCCTTCTTCACTGTCCTGTCCCCCTTCCTACTTCCTTCCCTTTGAACATTCATAGCTCGTTAGTGACCCAAGCTAGATTGTACCAATGTGGATATATGCTTTCAATTAAAACATTTTCTGAGGTACCTGGTAGTTCAGTCGGTTGAGCATCAGACTCTTGACTTCAGCTCTGGCCCCGGTCGCAGGGTCATGGAATCAATGCCCACATCAGGTTCCATGCTGAGTGTGGAACCTGCTTAAGATTCTCTCTCTCTCTTTCTCCCTCTGCCCCCTTCCCCCTCTTGTGCACTCTCTAAACTCTCTAAACTCTCTCACTCTCTAAACTAAATAAAAATATTTAAAATATTTTCTTTAAAAACAAACAAACAAACAAATACTAGCCACTGCTCCAGACTGACTCTGGTTTGACCTGGAATTTTCTGATTACCCCAAGGCTGTATGTCTTCCTGTTCTTCTATTACCAAGAGGTTGCTTCCAGCTCAAGCCTTAAGCAATCAATATTTTTTATGGATTTGATTCAATTTTAGAGCCATGGAAAGTTCACCACTTATGGTTGATGAAGAAGAAAGGAAAGGCATATCAGTCACCTCACCAGTTCAGTTATCCTTATCAGCTAATATTTCTATATTTCTTTATCAAAGAAGCTCATCCGCATGGTAAAAGTTCAAGGTTATGATCAGGTAAGAAAGGTTGGACTTATACATAAAGTGTTTTGAAAAAGAAAATCCAAGAGTCGATGCCTGGCAAAGTGCTTGATTCATCGTAGGTACTTAATTATTAGAGGGAAGACAAAAAAAAAAAAAAAAATGATGGACCCTAGATGACCTCAAGTTGTTGTTTTCACATCAACTTTTGAATTCTATGAAGACCAAAACATTGGGAAGATACTTCCTGAACTTTCCACTCTCCCCAAGTTTTGTGTGCCATTTCCCATACTTAGACACTAGACTCCTTAATACAGCCGTGTGCAGAAAAAACAGCTTGTAGTTTTCTATGACAGCTGTAACCAATCACTACAAACTGGTGACTTAAAACAATTAAAAGTTATTCTCTCACAGTTCTAGAGGTGAGAAAGTATGAAATCAGTTTTGCTGAGCTGAAGTCAAGGGTCAGCAGGGCCACACTCCATCCAGAGACTAAGGGAGAATCTCTCCCTTGCCTCTTCCAGCTGTGGGGTATGTCAGCCTTCCTGGCCTATGTCACATCATTCTAGTTACTGCCTCTGTGGTCACATTGCCTCTTCCTCTTCTGTGAGTATGAAATCTTTCTCTGCCGTGTTCTAAGAAGGACACACGATTGGTTTCAGGGTCATCCAGATATTCTAGAATGATCTCTTCATTTCAAGACCCTTAATCACATCTGCAAAGAATTTTTTTTTTCAAATAAAGTAACAGTTACATGTCCTAGGAATTAGGATGTGGACATATCTTTAGGGGAGCATTTTTCAGCCTACCAGTTACATCCAGATATACCCAGGACAACTGTCCTAGACAGCAACACCCCTGTCCCCACTAGTACCTGGTTATGAAGACAGATTCTTCCTACTTTATTATTCTCTTTGAATATAGTTTTTGTAAGCTACCTCTTTTATTATTATTATTATTATTATTATTATTATTATTATTTGTTATTTTGGCAAGAGGGAAGTAAGAGAATGAAGAGAGGGCTCCTTCATCCCTGCTTGTAGAGGAAAAACTATTTCATGCTAGCTGACGTCATTAGAAGTCGGTCCCCAGAGAGAGTCAGGAAGTCAGACAATCTGCATAAACTGTAACTAAAATAAAGTCTGTGCACACAGCATGGCAGGAAAGCCATGAGCCACTATCCTCATAGTTCAGGGTAAAAGGACCAAACAATCACTGGAAAAACGAGAAATAAAATAATGGTGAAGGTCCTTGGAACAAATCTTTTAGAGAATTTCAATGGCTTTTAGGATATGCCCAGGTTTTCGCAGTCAACTTCTCTTTACATAGAGAAATCCCAGGTTAGTCAGAGGAAGATGGTGGCATAGGAGGATGCTAGGCTCACCTCGTCCTGCTGATCACTTAGATTCCACCCACATCTGCCTAAATAACCCAGAAAACCACAAGAAGACTAGCAGAACAGACTCTCTGGAGCCAAGCGTAGACAAGAGGCCCACAGAAGAGGGTAGGAAGGGTGGAGAGGCGGTGTGTGCTAAATGGACTGGTGGGAGGGATCTGGGGCAGTGGAGGGGCAGCCCATCAGGCAAGGCAGAGCCCCTGAAGTCTGGCTTGCAAAAGTGGAGGGGCTGGACTCTGTGAGTTCTGACAGCCAGTGGGACTTAACATCTGGAATATTAAAAGTCAACAGCTCTGCTCTCAGAGAGTGGGGAGGACAAGAGGACACCGGGAGGGAGAGTTGTTGAGCCCTAGAAGACAGAGCTCAGCTCAGCGGGGAACAGAGGCAGTGGCCAGCACCATCTCCCTCTCCCATCCCCCAGCCGAAACCTCAAAGGGAACCAGTTCCCGTCACCAAACTTGCTTGCACCGCGCAAACACCCAACGCTGTGCTTCTGTGGATCCATCCCTCCAATGGGTCTGCCTTCCTCCTGGTGCTGCAGGGCCCCTCCCGCAGGGGACCACCAACAGCAAACCGAGCTAAGCCTGCCCCTCCTGCCACTGTGCACCTTGCGGATCCACCCCAGCTAATATGCCAGATCCCATAGAAGCAACACCACAAGCCTGGAAGTGTGCAAGTAGCCCAGACAGGGGCCACACCACTACACAGTGAGTCCTGCCCCTGGGAGAGGGGGAAGATAAGGTACACACCAGTATGACTGTGGCCCCAACAGTGGGTTGGGGGCAGACATCAGGTCTGACTGTGGCCCCACCCACCAATACAACTTACTCCAGACAGCACAGGGGAAGTGCCCTGCAGTTTGGAGCCACCACAGGGACTATCCAAAATGACAGAACGGAAGAATTCTCCTCAAAAGAAACTCCAGGAAGTAGCGACAGCTAATGAATTGATAAAAAAATGATTTAAGCAATATAACGGAATAAGAATTTAGAGTCATAGCCATAAAATTAATCGCTGGGCTTGAAAGAAGCATAGAGGACAGCAGAGAATCTATTGCTACAGAGGTCAAGAGACTAAGAAATAGTCATGAGGAGCTAAAAAATGCTATAAATGAGGTGCAAAATAAAATGGAGGTGGCCATAGCAAAGATTGAAGAGGAAGAGGAGAGAATAGGTGAATTAGAAGACAGAATTATGGAAAAAGAGGAAGCTGAGAAAAAGAGAGATAAAAAAATCCAGGAGTATGAGGGGAGAATTAGAGAACTAAGTGATGCAATCAAACAGAACAATATCCGTATCATAGGAATTCCAGAAGAGGAAGAGAGAGAGAAAGGGGCTGAAGGTGTACTTGAATAAATCATAGCTGAGAACTTCCCTGATCTGGGGAAGGAAAAAGGCATTGAAATCCAAGAGACACACAGAACTTCCTTCAGACGTAATTTGAATCGATCTTCTGCATGACATATCATAGTGAAACTGGCAAAATACAAGGATAAAGAGAAAAATTTGAAGGCAGATTGAGATTAACAAGCTCTAACTTACAAAAGGAGACCCATAAGAGTACTGGCAGACCTACCTACTGAAACTTGGCAGGCCAGAAACGAATGGCAGGAAATCTTCAATGTGATAAACAGAAAAAATATGCAGCCGAGAATCCTTTATCCAGCAAGTCTGTCATTCAGAATAGAAGGAGAGATAAAGGTCTTCCCAAAGAAACAAAAACTGAAGGAATTCATCACCACTAAACCAGCCCTACAAGAGATCCTAAGGGGGACTCTGTGAGTGAAATGTCGCAAGGAGCAGAAACTACCAGAGACATCACTACAAGCATGAAACCTACAGACATCACAGTAACTCTAAACCCATATCTTTCAATAATAACACTGAATGTAAATGGACTAAATGCTCTAACCAAAAGACATAGGGTATCAGAGTGTATAAAAAAAAAAAAAAAACAAGACCCATCTATTGGCTGTCTACAAGAGACTCATTTTAGACCTGAGAACACCTTCAGATTAGAAGTGAGGGGATGGAGAACTATCTATTATGCTACTGGATGTCAAAAGAAAGCTGGAGTAGCCATACTTATATCAGACAAACTAGACTTTAAATTAAAGGCTGTAACAAGAGATGAAGAAGGGCATTATATAATAATTATGAGGTCTATCCATCAGGAAGAGCTAACAATTATAAATGTCCATGTGCCGAATACGGGAGCCCACAAATATATAAAACAACCAATCACAAACATAAGCAATCTTATTGATAAGAATGTGGTAATTGCAGGGGACTTTAATACCCTACTTACAACAATGGATGGATCATCCAGACACAGAATCAACAAGGACCCTGAATGATACACTGGAACAGATGGACTTGACAGATATATTTAGAACTCTGCATCCCAAAGCAACAGAATATACTTTCTTCTCGAGTACACATGGAACATTCTCCAAGATAGATCATGTACTGGGTCACAAAAACATCCCTTCATAAGTATAAAAGAATTGAGATCATACCATGCACACTTTCAGACCACAATGCTATGAAACTTGAAATCACCCATAGGAAAAAGTCTGGAAAACATCCAACAGCATGGAGGTTAAAGAACACCCTACTAAAGAATGAATGGGTCAACCAGGCAATTAGAGAAGAAATTTTAAAATATATGGAAACAAATGAGAATGAAAATACAACAATCCAAATGCTTTGGGACGCAGCAAAGGCAGTCCTGAGAGGAATATACATTGCAATCCAGGCCTATCTCAAGAAACAAGAAAAATCCCAAATACATAATCTAACAGCACACCTAAAGGAATAGAAGCAGAACAGCAAAGACACCCCAAACCCAACAGGAGAAATAATAAAGATCAGACCAGAAATAAACAATATAGAATCTAAAAAAAAAAAAAAAACCATAGAGCAGATCAATGAAACCAAGAGTTGGTTTTTTGAAAAAATAAACAAAATTGATAAACCTCTAGCCAGGCTTCTCAAAAAGAAAAGGGAGATAACCCAAACAGATAAAATCATGAATGAAAATGGAATTATTACAACCAATCCCTCAGAAATACAAGCAATTATCAGGGAATACTATGAAAAATTATATGCCAACAAACTGGAAGAAATGGACAAATTCCTAAACACCCACACACTTCCAAAACTCAATCAGGAAGAAACAGAAAACTTAAACAGACCTATAACCAGTGAAGAAATTGAATCAGTTATCAAAAATCTCCCAACAAGTAAGAGTCCAGGACCAGATGGCTTCCCTGGGGAATTCTACCAGACATTTAAAGCAGAGATAATACCCTATCTTTCTCAAGCTGTTCCAAAAAATAGAAAGGGAAGGAAAACTTCCAGACTCATTCTATGAAGCCAGCATTACTTTGGTTCCCAAACCAGACAGAGACCCAGCAAAAAAAGACAACTACAGGCCAATACCCCTGATGAATATGGAAGCAAAAATTCTCAACAAGATACTAGCAAATCGAATTCAATAGCATATAAAAAGAATTATTCACCATGATCAAGTGGGATTCATTCCTGGGCTGCAGGGCTGGTTCAACATTCACAAATCAGTCAATATGATACATCACATTAATAAAATAAAAGAACCATATGATCCTGTCAATCGATGCAGAAAAAGCATATGACAAAATTCAGCATCTTTCTTAATAAAAACCCTGGAGAAAGTCGGGATAGAAGGAACATACTTAAACATCATAAAAGCCTTTTATGAAAAGCCCACAGCTAATATCATCCTCAATGGGGAAAAACTGAGAGCTTCCTCCCTGAGATCAGGAACACGACAGGGATGTCCACTCCCACCACTGTTGTTTAACATAATGTTGGAAGTTCTAGCATCAGCAATCAGACAACAAAAGGACATCAAAGGCATCAAAATTGGCAAAGATGAAGTCAAGCTTTCACTTTTTGCAGATGACATGATATATATGGAAAACCTGATAGACTCCACCAAAAGGCTGCTAGAACAGATACATGAATTCAGCAAAGTCGCAGGATACAAAATTAACGTACAGAAATCAGTTGGATTCTTATACACTAATAACGAAGCAACAGAAAGACAAATAAAGAAGCTGATCCCATTCACAACTGCACCAAGAAGCATAAAATACCTAGGAATAAACCTAACCAAAGATGTAAAACATATATATGCTAAAACTATAGAAAGTTTATGAAGGAAATTGAAGAAGATACAAAGAAATGTAAAAACATTCTGTTCTCATGGAATGGAAGAATAAATATTGTTAAAATGTCAGTACTACCCAAAGCAATCTACACATTCAATGCAATCCCAATCAAAATTGCACCAGCATTCTTCTCGAAGCTACAACAAGCAATCCTAAAATTTGTATGGAACCACAAAAGGCCCCGAATAGCCAAAGTAATTTTGAAGAAGACCAAAGAGGGAGGCATCACAATCCCAAACTTTAGCCTCTACTACAAAGTTGTAATCATTAAGACAACATGATATTGGCACAAAAACAGACACATAGACCAATGGAATAGAAGAGAGACTCCAGAATTGGACCCATGAAAGTATGGCCAACTAATCTTTGACAAAGCAGGAAAGAATATCCAATGGAAAAAAGTCTCTTGAACAAATGGTGCTGGGAGAACTGGACAGCAACATGCAGAAGGTTGAAACTAGACTACTTTCTTACACCATTCACAAAAATAAACTCAAAATGGATAAAGGACCTGAATGTGAGACAGGAAACCATCAAAGCCCTAGAGGAGAAAGCAGGAAGAAACCTCTCTGACCTCAGCCGCAGCAATTTCTTACTTGACACATCCCCAGAGGCAAGGGAATTAAAAGCAAAAATGAACTACTGGGACCTTATGAAGATAAAAAGCTTCTGCACAGCAAAGGAAACAACCAACAAAACTAAAAGGCAACCAACGGAATGGGAAAAGATATTTGCAAATGACATATCGGACAAAGGGCTAGTATCCAAAATCTATAAAGAACTCACCAAACTCCACACCTGAAAAACAAATAACCCAGTGAAGAAATGGGCAGAAAACATGAATAGACACTTCTCTAAAGAAGACATCCAGATGGCCAACAGCCACATGAAAAGATGCTCAACGTCACTCCTCATCTGGGAAATACAAATCAAAACCACACTGAGATACCACCTCACACCAGTCAGAGTGACTAAAATGAACAAATCAGGAGACTATAGAAGCTGGAGAGGATGTGGAGAAACGGGAACCCTCTTGCACTGTTAGTGGGAATGCAAACTGGTGCAGCTGCTCTGGAAAACAGTGTGGAGGTGCCTCAAAAAATTAAAAATAGATCTACCCTATGACCCAGCTATAGCACTGCTAGGAATTTACCCAAGGGATACAGGAGTGCTGATGCATAGGGTCACTTGTACCCCAATGTTTGTAGCAGCACTTTTAACAATAGCCAAATTATCGAAAGAGCCTAAATGTTCATCAACTGATGAATGGATAAAGAAATTCTGGCTTATATATACAATGGAATAGTACTTGGGAATGAGAAATAATGAAATATGGCCTTTGGTAGCAACGTGGATGGAACTGGAGTGTTATGCTAGGTGAAATAAGTCATACAGAGAAAGACAGATACCGTATATTTTCACTGCTATGTGGATCCTGAGAAACTTAGCAGAACACCATGGGGGAGGGGACTACTAAAAACTGAGAATAAACTGAGGGTTGATGGGGGGTGAGAGGGAGGGGAAAGTGGGTGATAGGCATTGGGGAGGGCACCTGTTGGGATGAGTACTGGGTGTTGTATGGAAACCAATTTAACAATAAATTTCATATTAAAAAAGAAAGAAACCCCAAATCTCAGTCCAAGCTCCTTCCCTAGGAGCCAACTAAGAAGGTCACTATGGGGCAACCACTCTACCTTACCCAACCCCACCTATTCTGGGGAGCCAACTCAATGCCCTGGTGGCAGAGCTCTGATGGGAACCCATCAAGCTATCCAGCATTTGCCTTGCAAGATGCAGGATGAAGGCAAGAGTAGGAGGAAGGTGCCTTAGTGGCTGCCTTGACACCACCATACGTCCCTGTAAGTGAGAACCATAATAAGCAAATTGCAGATGAAATAAGAAAATCTTCAAAACAGAAATTTGCCCCAGATTTGTGACCTTGCATTAAATGCACTGCATTTGCTGTGCAAGTTCCCATAATTGGCTAAGAAATCACACAGCTGGGGCTTTTGCTCAGCCCAGGGAGATGGAAATGACTTGTCGTCCCTGCAAACAGAAGTTTTTCATGTCTCTCCCCAGGGTAACCTGAATATTGGCTGCCACACAGAGCGTATTACTGCCCCAATTTGTTCCTTTTACATTCCTCGGGAGACAGGATGCCACTGAAAATATTTATCTCATACAGATGCCATATGTGTCCTCCTACTGGCCTCTTCCAAAGACTTCTTGCCACTTCCCCTCCCTCAGCTGTCCCTCTTCCTAAGTCCCACCACCAACAGCCAAGAAGGCTCACGTTGGGTTTTCCCTGGGTTACTAAAGCAATCTTCTCAGTGATTTCCCTGTTCTATCCTCATCTCCAGTTCATCTTGCCTACCCTAAGATTATACATCGGTTCATCACACCTCAGTCACACCTCTGCAAGGGACTCCCCCATTACCAACCACAACAGCCCTGTGGGGCATTTCCATCAATTGTCAGGGTTAGTGCTAAGTATCATAACATGAAAAATACTTAAGCTACTGAAGATTACAAACAATATATTTATTTTATATATTAGGCTAAATTCAAGGGTATCCTTATAACAAAGGATTATTGTCGCTGACTCATCCTGATATATTTTCTCAAATTAGAAAAAAAATGAGTAGATAAGTAGATTTTTTAGCTAGCAAAGTGGGGTTTTCATATGCCTCATGACCTCCTACCTGTACTCTTCATTTTGTGACAATTATGAATTACTGAAGTGGTATGGATTTGATTTTACAGCGACTCCAATTTCTTAGAGCTTTATCCACAGTTTAAACTATATTATTAAATTTATGCCCATTACCTCATCTTGTAATAACAGCTTGATGAACTTTCACCTAATTTAAATGAGTGTGATCATATGAAATAAAATATAGGAAATGAGACAAGTCAAAAGCCAATTCAGAAAAAGAATTAATTTGCAAAGGCTAGCTCACTGAACGATCAGGAGGATATGTCATCCACATTAAGCTGCCACTGACAGAGAAAATTCACTATAGCTTTGAACACGAGCCTCAAACCCAAAGTCGCAAGAACATAATTCAGGTATAGACAGAATCAAGCTTCTTCTCATGCTGGCAATTCCACACAGCAGGCTCAACACAGGGATTTATGGATTTTCCTGTGGCTAACAAGCCTCCTGAACTATACCAAGGAGGTCAGCTAATTTGTAAAATGGAAAACAACAAAGACAGATGAGAGAAGAATGAGTGGTTTATCTCTCTCTTTACCGCACATGGATAAGAATACAATAAGAAACATCCAAAGCATCAGAAGAGCCATACTACATGCATAGTGATGATGGAAGCAAAATGTGCAATAACGTATACATATTAATGATATATCAAATATCATTACCAGATTGATAGCATTCAAAACTGGTAAACTCAGTAAGTTCTTTTATTTAACAGCATAAGATAACAGGATTTACTGATGCCTATTCTTTCATGGAAGAATGGAAGTCGAGTATATATCTATGGGGAAAAAAACAAGACTCATTTTCTAAGATAAAGCTTAATTACGAAATATTAAATTAGTCTATTTATTTTCCTTATGGAGGACAATGTTTTAAGAACTTTAAGTTGTTTATTGTATTGCTATCATGCTTCATAAGTTATTTTATGAATCCCAGAACAAAAAAGAATATGGCATTAATTGCTTTATTTTCCTGAAAATCTGAGTTTTGTGCCTATTGAGTAGAGGGTAAGTTGGGAGGTGCTATAAAACTCTATGAATGTTTATGACAATGTGTTGTACGTACAAATTCATATATAATGCATACATAATACATGTACATATGTACAAATATATAATCAATTTTTTTTTTAAGCAGAGAACTGGAGAAATGTTGGTTCTCAATCTTGTTACTCAATTATTCTTCAGTTTTATTGTCCACATTCCTCAACTGGTACCATTTTCTCCATCCAAATTGTTCCTCACCACCCACAGAATGAGCCTTGTCCCATACTTCTCTTTTCATCTGGCTTCCCACTATCCAGAAAGCCATTCCTGCTACTCTCCGTCTTTCAACACCAAGCTCAGTTCACTTTCCACCTTCATGAAGCCTGTGCTGGAGACCTGCCCCCCAGTCCTCATACTTTAATGTACATGAATAGGGGAGAGAGAAGAAGTATATTAAAAATACTGGGCCACTCCCTAGAGATCGTGACTCAGTAGATCTGGGAGCTCAATAATTCACAACTTAACACTCCAGTGAGTCAGAAGGCGTACAGGTGGTCTAAAAACCACTCGAGAGTCACTACAGTGACCTTGCCCTCTAACACCCTAAATATGGATTCAGTTAAATCCCATTGCATCCAGGCCTAGATTGTGTCCTCAACCAGCCTGTCTTCTTTTCTTTGACTCTGCCAATACATGGAAAGCATTCAATAAGCCTAAGTTGATATTGATGGATACTCAACATAATGGTGATAGGCTTTCTGAATTATCACCAAATTCAGGAATCTTGGATGTCACCACATTTGATAATTTCAGGCCCTGAGGTGTCTCTTCCCACATTCCTCCTTCCTTCCTCGTGATCTAGGGATGCCTCATTCTCTATTGCAAATCATGATAGCAACTCAGCAGGTTATATACAGAAGACACAAACCACCTTGCTGGAGAAGGCTGGGGATAGATTTAATGTCGTAGCACTCTGGTGCATAACATGTAGTTGATTTCCCCAAAGGTATAACACACCATATATATATATATATATATATATATATATATATATATATATACACACACACACACACACATACATACATGATATACATACATACAATGGTGTTTTATATATATATATATAAATGGTATATATATATATAAAACACCATTGTTACATATATATGTGTATATATATATATAAAACACCATTGTAAATATATAGATACATATATATGTGTGTATATATATGTGTGTATATATATATGTATGTGTGTGTATATATATATATGTGTGTATGTATATATATATATATATATATATACATATATATATATATATATATTACATCTTCTAAAAAGGGTGACTTAGATTAAACATACCAAACATATACTTGGCCAGAATGTTAATCAGTCTGGGATGGGATATTGAGACAGGTAGGAGTATCTCATCTCTGGAGAATCAGAGACCATTAAAGCTGGGACAAACATAGCAACGTATCCACATCCATGCATAACAGTCTTCTTGATATGGGGGAAATGTGTGTGTGTCCTGCTATCCCAGGCACCCTGGACCCACTCCTGTCTTTGTCTTCTGGGACCTTGCTCCATCAATAATATTCATATTCATTCTTCTTCACAATGAGTATATATCATGTTAATCAAAAAAGTATATGCTTTTTCTTCTAGACATGAGCCAGCAGCCTTCTTCCGGCTCCCATGGGCTGGGGAGAGGTAACCTGACCACAAAGGCACTGGGAAGCCAAGCTGAAAGATGGGTCCTTAGAGACATCAGATGCATCCTAAATCAAGCCAAGCTATATTTTTAGTTTAAATGAGCCAATAAATTCCCTTTTTCAAAAATACAAATTCACTGCTGAAACATTAGAAAACAACAGAAAAGCACAAAGATTGTTTTTGTGTCATACTTTAAATTACCCCTGATTTCTTTTTAGATTAATTTGGGATTCTTGGTCATCTGTTTTGTTTGTTTGTCTGCTTTTTTGTTTTCCTGGTATTTCTGCCTCTGACAGAATTGCCAATTCAGTCTGTTGAGGTTTTGGGTGTTGTTGTTGTTGTTGTTGTTGTTGTTGTTGTTGTTGTTGTTGTTCTTTAGTTGTCATATTTCTCAAATCTCTTGTTATATTGGCCTGACTCTGGACTTAGCTATTCCACCAGAGTTTGCCCACAGGATAAGGCCCGATCCCTGCCTGTGTTAGCCCAAAGAAGCTTGGGGATGAAAGGAAGAGGTGCAGAGACTCTGGCACCAGCTCACCTTGTCAGTCTTCCAGATCCCATAAAAGAACCGCTCATGAATGGACTTCTGCTGTGCACTGACTTATTCCTAAGACACCTGCACCAGAAAGGTCTGAGCCACTGCAGATGTGGTGACAACACAGCTAGCCCCAAAGCAATGGGGGAAAAGAGAAGAACTTCAATATCTGGGGAAGCTGAAGTTGCCTAATGTCACCATGTGAGTTTTAAGTATAATGGGAATGTGGGAATGATCATTTTTTATATGACTGCTCTGTGAACTATAGATTTAGAAGGATGACTAAAATGGAGTTACAATCATTATAAGTAATGAGATTTTATCCTACATGCAAATGAACCTATCTTCCCAAAACAGGCAACCCTTAATTCCATGGGAACACCAGAGGGAAGGCAAAGAGATAAAGAACTCATAATTTTGAAGCTTTCTGTATAAGCCCCTAGAAACAGAGAAGGAATGGTAAAAATCCTGAGGAGAAACACCAATACCTACTTTACTTGATTCTTTCTCTTCAATTCTTATATCCTTAGCTGATAAAACTAGGCTTAGCAAACAGCTTGGAAACTGATGCCAAATTTAAGGAAGGAGCCAAAGGCTGTTTTCCAAATTATGGGCATAAATGTGTCTAGCTATTCCTTCTCCTGCTCATTTCTCATTAGCACTCTGGAAAATGGGCTTTTGTCTTTCTACAAACAGTTTCACCTCTTCAAACCAAATCCTATTATCCTACATAAATACTCCTCAATAACAGTTAAAATAAGTTTTAAATTATTAAGAATCATAAAAAGTGTGTAATAAGGAAGGTACCATGTTAAACACTGATATAGATAAATTCCTCCACAATAATCCTGCTAATTAGATACTAGTATTATCTCCATTTTACAAATGGGAAACAAGGCTTAGAAGGGTAAGTAACTTTGGCACAAAAACAGACACTCAGATCAATGGAACAGAATAGAGAACCCAGAAATGGACCCAGAAATGTATGGCCAACTAATCTTTGACAAAACAGGAAAGAACATCCAATGGAATAAAGACAGCTTCTTCAGCAAGTGGTGCTGGGAAAACTGGACAGTGACATGCAGAAAAATGAACCTGGACCACTTTCTTAAACCATACACAAAAATAAACTCAAAATGGATGAAAGACCTAAACGTAAGACAGGAAGCCATCAAAATCCTCAAGGAGAAAGCAAGCAAAAATCTCTTTGACCTTGGCCACAGCAACTTCTTACTCAACATGTCACCAGAGGCAAGGGAAACAAAAGCAAAATTGAACTATTGGAACTTCATCAAAATAAAAATCTTCTGCACAGTGAAGGAAACAATCAGCAAAACTAAAAACCAACCAGAAGGGGAGACGGAATGGGAGAAGATATTTGCAAACGACATATCAGATAAAGGGTTAGTATCCAAAATCTATAAAGAACTTCTCAAACTCAACACCCCCCCCAAAAAAAAAATAATCCAGTGAAGAAATGGGCAAAAGACATGAATAGACACTTCTCCAAAGAAGACATCCTGATTGCCAACTGACACATGAAAAAATGCCAAACATCACTGATCATCAGGAAATACAAATCAAAACCACAATGAGATACCACCTTACACCAGTCAGAATGGCTAACATTAACAACTCAGGCAACAACAGATGTTGGTGAGGATGTGGAGAAAGAGGATCTCTCTTGCACTGCTGGTGGGAATGCAAGCTGGTGCAGCCACTTTGGAAAACAGTATGGAGGTTCCTCAAAAAATTAAAAATAGAACTACCCTACGACCCAGCAATTACACTACTAGGCATTTATCCATGGGATACAGGTGTGCTGTTTTGAAGGGACACATGCACCCCAATGTTTATAGCAGCACTATCAATAATAGCCAAAGTATGGAAAAAGCCCAAATGTCCATCAGTGGATGAATGGATAAAGAAGATTTGGTATGTGGTATGCATACACACACACACACACACACACACACACACACACACACACACACACA
>NW_024412377.1:45876278-45891450 GCF_014898765.1 Herpailurus yagouaroundi
ACACACACACACACACACACACACACACACACACACACACACACACAATGGAGTATTACTCAGCAATCAAAAAGAATGAAATCTTGCCATTTGGAAATATGTGGATGGAACTAGAGGGTATTATGCTAAGTGAAATGAGTCAGAGAAACACAAATATCATATGACTTCATTCACATGAGGACTTTAAGATACAAAATAGATGAACATAAGGGAAAGGACGCAAAAATAATATAAAAACAGGGAGGGGGACAAAACATAAGAGACTCTTAGATACGGAGAACAGAGGGTTGCTGGAGGGGTTGTGGGAGGGTGGATGGGCTAAATGGGTAAGGGGAATTAAGGGATCTACTCCTGAAATCATTGTTGAACAACATGCTAAGTAACTTGGATGTAATTTAAAAAATAAATTAATTACAATTAAAAATAAATAAATAAATATAAAATAAAATAAAATAAAATAAAATAAAAGAAGGGTAAGTAACTTGCCAAAGGTCATATAGTTGTAAGCAATAGAGCAAAGATTCTAATTTGGGCAGGCAAACTATAGTCTGACCTCTGAAAGTTCTTCCTACATTTCCTGAACACTCAAAACAAAAGTGTCAGTGCCACATGTTTTACTCCTTGTTTATGTGTCATATAGCACTTGATCTATTCATTTCTAATATAATAATCTCAGGGCTGTGATCTTTGTTTCTCAAATAAGATTATTAGGCTCACAGAAGACAGAGGCTGAGCCATTGACACTTGCTTGTCTCCCCTGGAGTGTTAGGCAAACAGTACCTGCTGAATGCACATATGGTGAAACTGAGTCAAATAAAATCAAAATTAAGGAAATTATCATGTGCAGAAGATAAGAAAAATCAATTAACATTACACCTTGAGTTGGAAAACTATTCCCCCATTAACACTCATGTCTACAAAATGCCATGTGGCTTTACATTAAGTCTTCCTGCCCATGATCTCCCTTGCAAACCAAACATTATTAGAGAGTCCAAACAATGTATTCACATTTTACAAATTATAATTTCAGTGCTTACAAAAATGATTGACCAAGTTCATACATCTAACAATTATGTTCCAATATGAGGGTGATGGATGACACAGAAATTGAGAGCTCGAAAGAGTTTTGGATTCAGACCCATATGTGGCTATTGATGTTCTCTATACCCATAAAAAGAGATATGAACTGAGTTCAGTTTCCACGTATGTAAGACAGAGACAACAACTCCACTTTGATAAGATTTTTGTAAAGAAAAGAGTTATTATTTGGAAAGCAACTAACATTGCCTGGCAGCTAAAGAGGCCCTCGATATGTGGCAGCTATTATTATTAGGGATGTAGTAAGGGTCATGAATGAGAATAAGTTTGAGAGCCAAAAAGACCTAGGTTTAAATCCCAGATCTGTCATTTATAAGCTATTTGACCTTGGGAAATTTACATAACTTCTCTACCCTTAAATTTCTTCACTTAAAACTGAGATGAAAGACTTCCAAAGCCCGACAATGAGAGAGTACCTTCTACCAGACAGCTCTCTTGTCAAATACAATATGAAATCTGCACAAAATATGTAAAAAAAAAAAAAATGTTTGAAGCCATTGTAGCACAATCAATGCAGGCAGAACATGAGGCCCTGTGATTTTAGAGAGATTTTACAAAGGAGCTATCTATTCTGGCTTTTTTGTTTGAGATCATTTTCCAAATTATAGTGTATATGAATAGAGCCCAAGAAGAAAATGGCAGCCTAACTAGCTGAAGAGACAAAAGTCAATATTCAGAGCTGACAAAGCAGTTGGGACTTGTGGGCAAAATCCCATAGAAAATAGAACCTGGGAACAGGGCATATATTCCTCTCAAATTATTGATCACATTCTATGCAGAGAAAGACTCCAAGACATGCAGTAGCAAAAAAGCAACTGGAAGCTTATAAATCTAAGTAAATATTTCAGCCATCACATGAACCTGAAGAGATGAAGTTTGCAGTTCAAGTCCCAACAAGGTGGAGAGGCCTTTGTAAAAGATCCTAAGGTACAATAAGGGTCACACCCTAGGAATAAGAGCCACACCCTAGGATTAAAGGCAAAACTAAAATAGGCCAATCATAAGAAAGCCTAAGACAATATCAAGCTGATTCACCTGTGTTCTATCTGCTTGCTAGGAGAAAACTCAACCTCTTTGGAGAAAGATAACTTCATCTAAAACTTTTACAACTTTTTATCCACAATATCCATTATAAGGCATGCTAAAGGAAAAAAATAAAAACAAAATGCAGGACCAGGACCAGATAACTAAACATCAAAAAGTAAAGGGTCAATAGAAATAGACCCACAGATGATTCAGGTGGTAAGGTATCATACAAGAACTTTAATTATGATTAATATGTTCAAAATAATATACAAATTTACCAAACACCTAGGATCTATTTTAAAAATCAAATGAAAATTTTAGAACTGAAAAACACATTTATATTAAGAATTTGAAATATAGGTTCAAAAGCAGATTAGAAAAGGGTGAACAGAGGATTGGTGGAGTTTTTGTGTTTAAAAATACACATAAAATTCTTGGCTTAAAAGAGAAGAAAAATACAATAAAATAAAAATAAAAAGATTAAAATAAAATATATGTAGACTTAAAATCTGTAACAATAATAGCATAAAAGATGAGAGAGGTAAATGGAGTTCAACTATTTTAAAGTTCCTGCATCATTTTGAAAGTGACAAAAGTACTAATCTAGAGAGTCTATAATAAATCCAGGAAGTATAATGGAATTTCTAGGGAAACCACTGAAGGAAAAACGATTAAAAAGCTAACAGGAAAGAAAAAAATTTAATAATGAAAATAATTGATTAATCCAAAATAAAGGGACAAAGATAAATCAAATAGAAAACAAATAGTAATATCATATAATTAAACAGAACTATCTCAGTAATTAAATGTAAATAGACTAAATATTCCAATTAAAAGACATTAATTGTTAGACTGGATAAAAAGCAAAACCCAATTACATATTGTTTACAAGACACATACTTTGCATATAAGGACACAAAAGATTTTTTTGCAGAGGGTGCGTTAAATATATTTTCAAAATAGATAAAGCAATAGCTGACAAAATAAAGCTAAAAATCCAATCATAGTTGGAAATTTTACCTACCTCTCTCAGTAACTGATAAACTGATTTAAAAAATCAGTAAGAATATAGAAGTTAACATGATCTGTCATAATTAACACATATGGAACATTATATCCAATAACCACAAAAATATGTATGATTTTCAAGAGCATGTAAAATATTTATCGAAATAGACTTGATAAACTATGGAAATGATGCCTCTTAGGCCCAGGATTATCTGAGCAAATGCAACCATTCACATGGTTTCAGCAATTCCCCAGTCCCTGACCTAAGTGTTTTCAGATTTCATTCTCTTCTCTGGCTCTTTTCTGGCTTCTCTGTCTCCTTTCTCTTCAATTCCATCCACTTTCCACATTGCTGATCCCAGCACATCCACGCTTAATGTTGAAGAACAGAATATTTGCTTGTTCTTAAAGCTTATCAATAGATCGTCTGCTCATTGCAAAGGGGAAATACTAACTATACAATGGAGAATTCAGACAATACTTTGACTAGGTGATCAAAATTAACAGTACCAGTGGATGGCAGATGGACATTGTGGCTCTGGATGTACTACCCTGGGATGGATGCAATATCAACTATGGAGTATTCCAGCCAGGAATGCATAGCCTGTTTTTATGAAGATCTACATGAGAAAATGTCAGACTAATCCAAAATAAAGAATATTCCAGTACAGAGGGAGAGCAACTTTATTCTTTCAAAAAGTCAATAATGTAAAACATAAAGAAAGACTAAGGAACTGCTCCAGATTAAAGGCTAAGGAGACATGACAACTAAATACAATATGTGATCACAGAATGGACCCTATACTGAAGGGCAAAAATGGTATAAAAGTTGTTATTACTATATTGGATTATGGTTATTTGTCAGCTGACAAAATTAGAATATGTACTATACACAGATAAACATTATATCAATGTGAAATTTCCTGAAGTTAGTAACTGTACTGTACACAAAGGTATTTAGAGATAAAGGTGCAAGGTGTATCTAACTTATTCCCAAATAACTTGGGGGAAAATATACATGGAGATGGAGATGGAGACAGAGACAAAGAGAGATGAAGAGAGAGACAAGAGAGAGAGACACAGAGAGGTGACAGGATACAAAGAGTAATAAAGCAAATAAGGTCATTTTAATAATTAATAAATCAGATAAAGGGAAGAGCAGAAAGCCTTCATACTATATTTGCAAGTTTTCTGTAAATTCTTCACTATTTCCACATAAAATCCTTTATAAAAATGAGAAGAAAAAACTTAAGGATTCTCTATACCCTAGTAGTACTTCTCTAAATTTATGTAAGCATGAGAATCACCTGAAGACTTGGTAAATGCAGATTGCTGGGCCCACCTTCTACAACCATTCCCAGAGATTCTGATTCCAAGGGATTCCAAGAATTCCAAGATTCTAATTCTAGTTGGTCTGAAGTTTGAGGCACATTAGCCTAGCCTATCAGTGCCCTAAGAATGGAATGTTCATGATCTTAGGAAGTGTATAATTTGACATTAAATAATATTCATTTGAGAAGGGCCAAGATGGAAGAACAGCATGGAACCCTTTTTTGCCTCTCTCATCCCTGAAATTCAGCTAGATCAATGCCAAACCATCTTGCATGCCTTGAAAAGTTATTTGGGGATTAACACAACAACCTGCACAACTTGAACCACAAAAATTAGCAGGTGCATGACACAGAGAGGTGAACTGGGGGATAAAGAAACCAAGGAGGGCAGGGAGCTGGTTTTGCTTGCAGAGAAAAGGATGGAAACAGGGGGAGAGTACAGGAAAAACACTCCCTCCAAAAGCAGCTGGAGAGAAAGAAAGAGTGGAATGAACAAAAAAGGGATAAAGGAGAAAGGGACTGCAAGGAACTGAACAAAAAAAAAGGGAGAAAGGAGAGAGTTTAAATTCCATTAAGACACTATAAACAGGGGAGCACAGAGTCTGAAACTCCACAGCTTGATACCTGGCAGTGCTCTGGTGGGAAGGGCAAATCCCCAGGAGCAGACAAGCTCTGAGGTGTTCTCGAGCCACATGGGGAGAGGCAGTTTCCCTGCTGGGAGGACATTTGGTAGAGGCTGTGCAGCCTCCCCACAGGCAAAGGTCCCAGCAGACCCCAGAAAACAGCCACGTTCGCTGGTATTGGAAGAAGGACGTTAAGGGTGAAGCCTGGCACCAGATGGGTGTTGTGGTTTACTATAATCCCTGAAACGCTGCTGCTACACAACCGTGCGAACATTTCTGGGGCAGGATGACACCCACCCACAGCCTCTAGGCATTGCCAGCAGCAAGATCACATGGACATTCCTGGGGGCGGCTGACACCCAGCCATTGCTCAGGGAGACCCTCCCCCAAGGGTCTGAGCAGGCAAAGTTTTAGAACCCTCAGAAGTGAGGAGTTTGGAAACAGCCCCATCTGAGATAAAACTTGGGAGGGAGGTGCCTCCTGGCAGGCTGACAGCTTGATCATGGACAGTGTAGAAGCAGGGAGTAGACAGAAGCTGGAGACAATGGAGGGTTGCTTGATTGCTGGTTAGGGAAGGCACAGAGTTCTAATACTAGAGACTGGGTACCTCGGGGACACCATTTTCACCCCTCCCATACATGCGCATACACACCTACACTCACTGTGACAATCCACCCCAGTAAACTAAGCAGTGCCATCTAGGGGAGAATGGAGCCATTACACCAAGCCCCACCAACTGGGCCAACTGCACTCGAAGAACACTACAAGTCTCTCTACTAGTTTAGTTTACGGATTATAAAGTGCTTCATAGTTCGACATCTAGGGGAAACTGGATGTAATTTCAATCATATTTCATTCTGTTCGTTGGTCCATCTATTCAATTATCTTTCTTTTTTTCCCTCTTTTCCATTTCTTTTCTTTTTATTGAATACAGAAAGAGAAAAATTCATTTTTATTCTCAATTTTTCTTAAACATATTTTTCTTTAATTTTTTTACTATATTTTTTACTTTTGTGTAAATTTTTTCAAATTCTTTTGCTTCCATCATTTTATTTTAGTCTACTACAGTGTATTCACTTTTTCAAATTCTCAAACGATTTCCTTCTTTTTTTTTCTTTTTTTTTGTTTATTTTCTTTTTCTTAAATACAGAAAGAGAAAAAATTCATTTTTATTTTTAATTTTTATTAAAAATATTTTTCTTTAATTTTTTTACTATATTCTTTACTTCTGTGTAAATTTTTTCAAATTCTATTTTACTCCCATCATCTCATTTTAGTCTACTTCAGTGTATTCATTTTTTCAAATTCTCAAATGATTTCCTTTACCTCCCCCCCCTTTTTTTCCTCTAATCTGTCAAACCACTTTCAACACCCAGACCGAAACACACCTAGGATCTAGCATCATTTATTCAATTTGTGTGTGTGTATTTTTAATTTTAATTTTTTTAATTTTTTTAATTTTAACTTTCCTACTTCATTAATTCCTTTTCTCCCTTCAAAATGACAAAATGAAGGAATTCACCCCAAAAGAAGGAGCACAAAGAAACGACAGCCAGGGATTTAACCAACACAGATACAAGCAAGATGTCTGAACCAGAATTTAGAATCACAATAATAAGAATACTAGCTGGAGTCAAAAATAGATTAGAATCCCTTTCTGCAGAGATAAAAGAAGCAAAAATTGGCCGGAATGAAATTAAGAATGCTATAACTGAGCTGCAATCACAGAGGGATGCAGCAGCAGCAAGGATGGATGAGGCAGAACAGAGAATCAGCGATATAGAGGAAAAATGTATAGAGAATAATGAAGCAGAAAAAAAGAGATTAAGGCAAAAGAGCACAATTTAAGAATTAGAGAAATCAGTGACTCAGTTAAAAAGGAACAACATAAGAATCATAGGGGTCCCAGAAGAGGAAGAGAGAGAAATAGGGGTAGAAAGATTATGTGAGCAAAGCATACCGGAAAACTTTCCTAACCTGGGGAAAGACACAGACATCAAAATCCAGGAAGCAGAGAGGACCCCCATTAGATTCAACAAAAACCGACCATCAACAAGGCATAGCACAGTCAAATTCACAAATACTCAGGCAAGGAGAGAATCATGAAAGCAGCAAGGGAATAAAGTCCCTAACCTACAAGGAAGACACATCAGGTTTGCAGCAGACCTATCCACAGAAACTTGGCAGGCCAGAAAGTAGTGGTAGGATATATTCAATGTGCTGAATCAGAAAAACATGCAGCCAAGAATTTTTTATCCACCCAGGCTGTCATTCAAAATAGGAGAGATTAAAAGTTTCCCAGATAAACAAAAACTAAAGGAGTTTGTGACCACTAAACCAGCCCAGCAAGAAATTTTAAGGGGGAGAAAAGGCAAAAAAAGAAACAAAAACAAAAACAAAACAAAACAAAAATAAACAACAACAACAAAAAACAAGACCAAAAGCAACAAAGACTAGAAAGGACGAGAGAACACCACCAGAAACTTCAACTCTACAGCATCATAATGGCAATAAATTCATATCTTTCAGTACTCACTCTAAATGTCAATGGACTGAATGCTCCAATCAAAAGATAGGGTAACAGAATGGATAAGAAAACAAGATCCATCTACATGCTGTTTACAAGAGACCCATTTTAGACCTAAAGACACCTTCAGATTGAAAATAAGGGGATGGAGAACCATCTGTCATGCTAACGGTCAACAAAAGAAAGCTGGAGTAGCCATACTTGTATCAGACAATCTAGACTTTAAAATAAAGACTGTATCAATGGATGTAGAAGGGCATTATATCATAATCAAGGGGTCTATCCACCAAGAAGTCCTAACAATTGTAAACATTTATGCACCAAATGTGAAGCAACCAAATATATTAATCAATTAATCACAAACATAAAGAAACTCATTGATAGTAATACCATAATAGTAGGAGACTTCAACACCCCACTCACAGCAATGGACAGATCATCTAATCAAAAAATCAACAAGGAAACAGTGGCTAATGACACACTGGACCAGATGGACTTAACAGATATATTCAGAACATTTCATCCTAAAGCAGCAGAATATACATTCTTCTCCAGTGCACATGGAACGTTCTCCAGAATAGACCACATACTGGGACACAAATCAGCCCTAAGTAAATACAACAAGATTGAGATCATACTGTGCATATTTTCAGACCACTACGTTATGAAACTCGAAGTCAACCACAAGAAAAAAATTGGAAAGGTAACAAATACTTGGAGACTGAAGAACATCCTACTAAAGAATGAATGGGCTAACCAAGCAGTTAAAGAGGAAATTTAAAAGTATATGGAAGTCATTGGAAATGATAACACCACAACCCAAAATGTCTGGGACACAGCAAAGGTGGTCACAAGAGGAAAGTATATAGCAATCCAGGCCTTCCTAAAGAAAGAAGAAAGATCTCAGATACACAACCTAACCTTACACCTTAAGGAGCTGGAAAAAGAACAGCAAATAGAACCCAAAACCAGCAGAAGACAGGAAATAATAAAGATTAGAGCAGAAATTAATGCTATCAAAACCAAAAAAACAGTAGAACAGATCAATGAAACCAGAAGCTGGTTCTTTGAAAGAATTAACAAAATTGATACACTACTAGCTAGTTTGATCAAAAAGAAAAAGGAAAGGACCCAAATAAATAAAATCAAGAATGAAAGAGGAAAGATTACAACCAACACAGCAGAAATAAAAACAATAGTAAGAGAATATTATGAGCAATTACATGCCAATAAAATGGGCAATCTGGAAGAAATGGACAAATTCCTAGAAACATATACACTACCAAAACTGAAACAGGAAGAAATAGAAAATTTGAACAGACCCATAACCAGTAAGGAAGTTGAATTAGTAATCAAAAATCTGCCAAAAAACAAGAGTCCGGGGCCAGATGGCTTTCCAGGAGAATTCTACCACACATTTAAGGAAGAGTTAACACCTATTCTCTTGAAGCTGTTCCAAAAAATAGAAATGGAAGGAAAACTTCCAAACTCTTTCTATGAAGCCAGCATTACCTTGATTCCAAAACCATTCAGAGACCCCACTAAAAAGGAGAACTATAGACCAATTTCCCTGATGAACACGGATGCAAAAATACTCAACAAGATATTAGCCAACTGGCTCCAACAATACATTAAACAAATTATTCACCAAAACCAAGCGGGATTTATATCTGGGATGCAGGGCTGGTTCAATATCCATAAAACAATTAACGTGATTCATCACATTAATAAAAGAAAGTACAAGAACTATATGATCTTCTCAATAGATGCAAAGAAAGCATTTGACAAAATACAGCATCCTTTCTTGTTAAAAACCCTCACAAAAATAGGGATAGGAGGAGCATACCTCGAGATCATAAAAGCCATATATGAATGACCCAACACTAACATCATCCTCAATGGGGAAAAACTGAGAGCTTTCCCCCTAAGATCAGGAACAAAACAGGGATGTCCACTCTCACCACTGTTATTCAACATAGTATTGGAAGTATTAGCCTCTGCAATCAGACAACACAAAGAAATAAAAGACATCCAAATTGGCCAGGAGGAGGTCAAACTTTCACTCTTCACAGATGACATGATACTCTATATGGAAAACCCAAAACATTCCACCAAAAAACTGCTAGAATTGATTCATGAATTCAGCAAAGTTGCAGGATATAAATTCAATGCACAGAAATCAGTTGCATTCCTATATACCAACAATGAAGTGACAGAAAGAGAAACCAAGGAATCAATCCCATTTACAGTTGCACAAAAAAACATAAAATACCTAGGAATAAATCTAACCAAAGAGGTGAAAAATCTATACACTGAAAACTATAGAAAGCTTATGAAAGAAATTGAAGAAGACACAAAAAAAAAAAATGGAAAAAGATTCCATGCTCCTCGATTGGAAGAACAAATATTGTTAAAATGTCGATACTACCCAAAGCAATCTACATATTCAATGCAATCCTTATCAAAATAACACCAGCATTCTTCACAGAGCTTGAACAAATACTCCTAAAATTTGTATGGAACCAGAAAAGACCCTGAATAGCCAAAGCGATCTTAAAAGGAAAACCAAAGCAGGAGGCATCACAATCCCAGACTTCAAGCTATACTACAAAGCTGTAATCATCAAGACAGTATGGTACTGGCACAAGAACAGACATTCAGATCAATGGAACAGAATAGAGAACCCAGAAATGGATCCACAAACGTATGACCAACTAATCTTTGACAAAGCAGGAAAGAACATCCAATGGAATAAAGACAGCCTCTTCAGCAAGTGGTGCTGGGAAAACAGGACAGTGACATGCAGAAGAATGAACCTGGACCACTTTCTTAAACCATATACAAAAATAAACTCAAAATGGATGAAAGACCTAAACGTAAGACAGGAAGCCATCAAAATCCTCAAGAAGAAAGCAGGCAAAAATCTCTTTGACCTTGGCCACAGCAAACATGTCACTGGAGGCAAGGGAAACAAAAGCAAAAATGAACTATTGGGACCTCGCCAAAATAAAAAGCTTCTGCACACTGAAGGAAACAATCAGCAAAACTAAAAGGCAACCAGAAGGGGAGACGGAATGGGAGAAGATCTTTGCAAATGACATCTCAGATAAAGGGTTAGTATCCAAAATCTATAAAGAACTTCTCAAACTCAACACCCCCAAAAAACAAATAATCTAGTGAAGAAATGGGTAAAAGACATGAATAGACACTTCTCCAAAGAAGACATCCTGATGGCCAACTGACACATGAAAAAATGCTCAACATCCCTCATCATCAGGGAAATACAAATCAAAACCACAATGAGATACCACCTCACACCAGTCAGAATGGCTAACATTAACAACTGAGGCAGCAACAGATGTTGGCAAAGATGTGGAGGAAGAGGATTTCTTTTGCACTGCTGGTGGGACTGCAAACTGGTGCAGCTACTCTGGACAACACTATGGAGGTTCCTCAAAAAATTAAAAATAGAACTACCCTATGACCCAGCAATTGCACTACTGGGTATTTATCCAAGGGATACAGGTATGCTGTTACAAAGGGGCACATGCACCCCAATATTTATAGCAGTGCTATCAACAATAGCCAATGTATGGAAAGAGTCCAAATGTCCATTGATGGATGAATGGATAAAAGGGGTATAAAAGATGTGGGGTGTGTGTGTGTGTGTGTGTGTGTGTGTGTGTGTGTGTGTGTAATGGAGTATTACTCAGCAGTCAAAAAGAATGAAATCTTTCCATTTGCAACAACATGGATGGAACTAGAGGGTATTATGCTAAGAGAAATTAGCCAGTCAGAGAAAGATAAACATCACATGACTTCACTCACATGAGGACTTTAAGATACAAAACAGATGAACATAAGGGAAGGGAAGCAAAACTACTACAAAATCAGGGAGGGGGACAAAATATAAAAGACTCTTAGATATGGAGAACAGAGAGGGTTGCTGGAGGGGTTGTGGCAGGGTGGATGGGCTAAATGGGTAAGGGCATTAGGGAGGACACTTGTTGGGATGGGCAATGGGTGTTTTATATATAGGGGATAAATCACTGGAATCTACTCCTGAAATCATTATAGTACTATATGCTAACTAACTAACTTGGATGTAAATTTAAAAACAAATATGTAAATTAAAAAATAAAGTATTAAAAAATAAAAATAACATTCATTCACACCATAAGAAAGTTATTTTCTTTGCTATCTGTCCCTTTATCTTTCTGTTGATATCAAGGCAAGAGTTCCTAGTTGGATATAGTATGTCTTTAGCAACTCTTAATAGATGCTTATCTCTTCCACAACAAAAAGAGAGCATTTTGTAGTTCAGAGTCTGTAGTGGGCAGCATTATTGAATTAGAATTTAATAACATTGTTATAAATATGATGAGTTTCTATTTATAGTAACTAATAATGGTTTTCTATTAACCTTAGATATATAAAGTTTCTACAAAAAGTAAATTAATTTGAGTTGACTAAAAACTTTTATAATAACACGGGTGGGACATAGATACAAAAAAAAAATGTAAAAATGGTATAGCAAATGACTGAAGTCTAGGAAACACAACCCAAAAGGAAAAATTCAAGCTCCAACGGTCCCAAGTCTCCTTTCCCACCTTAACTGCCCCTGCTCCACAAATCCTCATTCAGGGTTTCCTGCTCCCTGAGCAAGCCCCACACTCACAAATGTCTGGACCTTTCACCTGCTCATTTCACTCACTGAGTCATCCCGTCCTTCCTCCCATCCTGTCCCCAAATGGTTCTGTTCTGTGAGAAAATTTCAATGTATGCAGGATATAAAATCTGCTCCTGTAAGAAAGCTAGGGGGAAAAAATGGAACATTTATTCACTTGAAGAAAAAAAAAAAAAAAAAAAAGGGCCCTGAGTCAGTGAGATAAGAATAACTAGAAGGGCAATTCTACTTCTAAGAATGTATCCTCGGGTAATAATCAGAACAGCACACAAGTGATTCTGTACATTGATATTCCTGTGTAATTTATAACAGCAAAATACTAAAATAGTAAAACCACCAATGCCCAACATGAGAAGACTGGTTTGTAATATTCCATTATAAGGAAGTACCATGGTTTATTTTACTAGTGAAATCCACACATTTAAAAAAAAAATATGTGGGGCGCCTGGGTGGCGCAGTCGGTTAAGCGTCCGACTTCAGCCAGGTCACGATCTCGCGGTCCGTGAGTTCGAGCCCTGTGTCAGGCTCTGGGCTGATGGCTCAGAGCCTGGAGCCTGTTTCCGATTCTGTGTCTCCCTCTCTCTCTGCCCCTCCCCCGTTCATGCTCTGTCTCTCTCTGTCCCAAAAATAAATAAATAAAAGCGTTGAAAGAAAAGAAAAAAAAAATTTAAAAAAAAATATGACATGGGAGAAATATCCAAGGATGTAGTGAACACCTAGATTTTCTCTCCACTATCCAGTTCATCCTTCCTATTTTGCATGGCCACAAAGTATTGGCGGAAATTGAAACCATTTCCAAAAAGGGGCTCAAATTTATCTAAGCCAGTGGTTTTCAACACGTGGTCTCTGGACCAGCAACATGAGCATCGCCTGGAAACTTGTTATAAATGCAAATCACTTCACCTTGATCTGCTGAATCAGAAACACTTTTCTGATTCTGAAGCACACTCAAATATGAGAACCACTGATCCAGGCCAATTATGGTAAATTGATCTCCCTTTACAGTCTTGATTCAGGGGTGGACACATTGCTTAATTGGGGGCAATGAGATGGGAAGGAAAGTTTGCTGGTGACTTTTGGATAGGGGTTTCTACACTTAATGGGGTTTTTAGAAAGAGCACCTATTCCCCTGGACTTTTTGTGTATAGATACAGTGCCTGGGATTGCTAAAGCCATGCTTTATTAGTTGAAGCAGAAGATGATGGAGCTGAGAGAATTACACAAAATGAAGGCAGAAACACTGGATTAAGATAATCCTAAATTCTACTCTACCTTTGGATTTTCAGTTATGTGAACTAATCTACTCATTTTACTAGCCAGTTTGAGTTGGTTATTTTGATACTTAGAGTCAGCTCTCATCTGATACATGATATGCTCCTAAATTTAAAACACATATAGAGGCTCATAGGGATAAAAGGACTAGAAGAAAATATATTTAACATATATATCTTTGTTCTGTCTTGGTGGAAAGGTTACAAAACAGGCTGTTTTCCCTGTATTATTCGAATTTTTATAAGAATTACTTTTATAATCAGAAAAAAATATTTTAAAAATAGAGGAAGTTATTCCAAATATATTGTGTTTAAAGGAGAGTCAAGAACCACCAAAACACAAGAGATAATAAAGACAAGTGATATGGGACTCTGGGCAGATGGTATAAACCAAAGGAACCAAGAACACAGAGTGCTCAGAATTAGTAGCAGTGAGGTGTTAAGGAGATAATTAACGCTTATATTCTAAATAGCAACTGAATATAAGTGAGAACAGATGGGGTTCAATATCTATGAGAAGACCCAGGGCAGTACAAAGATGGAAGCAGAGATAAACAAGAAAATATTTGGAGAAAAGATACTTATAATTAGTAACACCATGCTCAATTTGTACTAGGGATTCATTTCCTTTAGCCTTTGCTCCAACTCAGTTACTCCAGGATCCATGGCAAGAAGGTACCTATATTCCTGGTATAGGTACAACGTTTTAACACTTACATGTATTACATGCTTACTGTATGTCAAACACTGAATAAATATATATTATCTTATTTAATCCTCTTTGAGGCAGATGCCACTATTAGCCATGTTATACAGATTGGGTTGCTGACAGTCAGAGTGGCTAGTGCCTTATTCCAATGCACATAGGTGGAAAAGGATGAAGATTTGAACTGTTCTGACTCCAAAACCTGCCTACCTTCCACTACACTTTCGCAGCAGCCAAGAAATGTTTGTGAAATGATAAATGTCATTCTACACAATACCTGGTTTTAAGTGCTGCTGTCAAAATAAATACTTTAAAATTTTCACATAAGGTAACATATAGAGTGCTGTAAATATATTCTTACTCTTTGTTATCCATGAACTCTAAACACTGTTGGTCAAAGATAAATGCAATTACTGAATGAGTATTCCTGATGAAAAGCAAGTCTGAGCCTCTCAGGAGACAGAGAAAGAGAGAAAGCCTGGGGCTGGAGATCTGGACAGATCATAAGTTAGATACATTTTTAGGGTTCAGAGTTAGTAAGTGCCAATAAGGGATCACCTATCACTTAATGGATATGATGAGAATTGCCTAAAAGAGATTTCAAGAATCTCAGCCTATAACTCAAGCCCTATTTATTGATGAGTATGACTTAAGGAATAAATTGAACCAGGCCAAGAGAAACTAGAAAAAAACTATCTTCCTCATCAAGAAAGCAGCTTTAAGAAACAGTGAGAATGAATGAAGTAGACAGACACTTCATGAACCTCTTCTCTGCTTCATGCAGTTGCCCACTGGGGCAACTCCCTTTCAAGGGGACATATTTTGAATGTGCTCAAGATGAAATTAAAAATAAAATAAAATAAAATAAAATAAAATAAAATAAAATAAAATAAAA
>NW_024412377.1:45891460-45997453 GCF_014898765.1 Herpailurus yagouaroundi
AATAAAATAAAATAAAATAAAATAAAATAAAATAAAATAAAATAAAAAGAGAAAGAAAAGATTTGGCAACTATACTAAGCTCAGAAGAAACTAGTGCATGCTTGACCCATCTTTTTATTTCTAATGAGATTTGGCTGCCTTATTCAAACACACCCCGGGCCTAGAGGACAGTGCCAAGGAGGAAAGCCTTACCAGAGGATCCTACATATCCCCAATGTCACTATTCTCAAAAAAAAGCCCCCAAAACACTACCATGTGCCCTGACTCTAGCAAAGATGGTTCTTGGAACAACATTCACTATAATTGTCACTGAAAGCTACTTGTAGACAGAGATTGCTCTTGGCTGAGACAAACTGAGAAGGAACAGGGCGGAGGAGAACTTCATTTGTAGGAAGATGAAAGTTACAGCTTCCTGTGCTTTCTACCATTACAGTTCTAGTTGGGGTTTTCTGGATTTCTATTTGGCACTGGATTTGGCTCTAATAAAGAGGAATGTTTAAAGATATTTTGTGCCATTTAGAAGGTTTTATGATCAAGAGGCCTTTAGCCTGTGGGGGAACAAATGGACAATCTCTTTATCCTACTGGTTTATAAACTCAAAAGTACAGAGACCGGGTGTGTTTTATTCACCAGTGTATATTCATCACTGAGCCTGACACAGAGTAGGTGATGAATGAATGAATGAATGAATGAATGAATGAATACCAACTTTCTAGAAATACCTTAGAATCTCAGGTTGGAAAAAATGAGAAGAAATCTACTCCAGCCTCCATAAAATCAGACATCTCCTTTAACAACATTCTTGACAAGAATGCATTCCATATCAACCAATTCACTATTCTACCTCAGTCTAGAAAGTCCATTTAATTTAATTTAATTTAATTTAATTAAATTTTCAAATGGCTATGCTTTTTTGTTCACCCTTACTGGAATTAGAATCTTTCCTTCTTCCTGAAAATGGGAGCCATTGGTCCTCATTCTACTATCTGGGATGCCCACCCCCAAATTAAGTCAGACAATTTTAATAAGACAGCCTTCTGAATATCAAACTCTTTCTTGGCTCTACCTCAGGCTCAATATCCTCAGATATTTTAACAACATTCAATATTGTTTCAAGATCTCCAACCACCCAATTTCTAACATTCTTCAAAGTATGACTTAAGGAATGTCTCCAAAATGTCATGCAACCAGTGTGGAATGGAGCAGGATAATCTGATCCCTGGCCTGAATAGCCTATTGGGATACCAGCCCAAAATAAGATAAACATTTAATCAGCAGGAAGGATTTCCTTAGAAAATACCTGTGGATGAGCTCAACTTCTGAAACATGTATTCATTCATTCATCAGCATTTACTGAGTACCTAATACATACCGAAATGGAACCAGCTGGTAAGTGTATAGAATAGAGGTCGTTGTACCCTTGTCAAGCTTGGTTATAGTGTACAATGGGAAGCCATAAAGAATTTAAGAAAAAGGAATAAACTAGATGAAAATCATTCTATTTTTTTCCCATTATTATCCCATCAAATGACCAAAACACCTTAGATCCTCCTAGATGCCTCATTTTTGTGACCTTTAATACCCTGGTCCAAGAACCCTCATTTAAAGTGGGATAATGGAAACAGCACAAGCCCAGATAGCAGGACTTGATTCTAATCTTGGCACTGCCACTAACTTGCTTTGTGACTTTAGTTTTTTCTATTCCCTACTAACTCATCTGTGCATAAAAAGGGTGGCTGAGACCTCTTCTGGCACCTTCTATGCATTCGTCCATATAGTTTCCAGGTCTTGACGTGATTTCAGGTTAAAACTGAAATATCTTCCAGGAATAGGCTGCCCCCACTCTCCTTGGAGGTCCAGTTTAATGGATTCTTTCTCTCCTTTTGCAGGGTTTTAGTCCCTTCAGATTGCTATAACAAAAATACCATAGACAGGGTGGCTTAAACAACAAACATTTATTACTTCTAGTTCTAGTGGCTGGAGAGTCTGAGATCAAGATGTCAGCAGATTTGGTGTCTGGTGAGGGCCTGCTTCCCAGGTTATCTTCTATGTCCTTGCATGGTGGACAGGGCACCGGAGCTCTCTGGGGTTTCTTTTAGAAGGGCACTAATCTCATTCACGTGGGTTCCACCTCATGACTTAATCACATCCCAAAGGCCCCATTTCCTAATACCAATGCATTGGGGGTTAGGATTTCCACAAATGAATTTTGAGGGGCTGAAAACATTCAGGCTCTGGTACCTGCATCCAAACATCCCTCTGATATATTTCAGATAAAGAGATAAAGAGAAGATACTCTTTCCTTTGCCCAAGATGTCCAATTCATCACCAAGTCCTGGTGTTTCTGCCTCCAAGCACATAGCTGAAATGCATCCTCTTGACCATAACCTAAGTACTGTGATAGCTCCTCATTGGTCCTCCCACTAGCCCTTTTCCACCCTGCAATTCATTCTCCACACATAACCAGAGTGTTTTTTCAGAGTGTTCTTTCTAAAACTTACATCATATCACTAAACTCCATTAGAAGCCTCCAATAAACTTCCTACTGCATAAAAAAAAAATCCAAACTCCTTTCCTTAGTTTGTAAGGCCTTTTGGTGCTGGCCCTAGCTTCCTTTCTCCATGAGCATCTTGCATCATCCTTCTCTCCCTTGCTCCCGAAGATTCTGCTTCAATGGGCTTTTTCAGTCCATCCAGCACACCTCTCTCTTCCCACCCTAAGGTCTCCGGGCTTCCTGTTCTCTCTACTGTCTCCAATCCTTTGTATGGCATATTTCCTACTTTTTTTAGATATAGACCCAAACATCACCTCCCCAAGGACCCTTTCCCGACCACTCCATGTAGAGGAAAACCAATCAATCCCAGTCTCTCTTATACACACACACCACAGGTCTCATGATCATTTCTCCTTGTTTTTACCCAAGAACTTGTCACCCTATAATTATCTTGTTGGTTTACTTGTTTGTCATCTGTCCAGTCTACTAGAAAATGTTCCATGAGACTAGGAACCTGGTCTGTCAGACAATCCTTTAAGAGTATCTGGTAAATAGCAGACAGTTTTTAAAATTATTTCTTTATATTTATTTATTTTTGAGAGACAGAGGGAGACAGAGCATGAGCAGGGGAGGGGCAGAAAAAGGAGACACAGAATCCAAAGCAGGCTCTAGGTTCTGAGCAAGCTGTCAGCACAGAGCCCAACACGGGCTCAAACCCACAAACCATGAGATCGTGACCTGAGCCCAAGTCGGATGCTCAACCAACTGAGCCACCCAGGCGCCCCTGGTAAATAGCAAACATTTAATGAATGTTTGTTGAATAGCGAATAAGTGAAGGAATGAATCAATTCACCACTGCTTCTCTTATTTCTGTGCCTTTTAATACTTGTATGGAGGGGAGGGAAGGGCAAAAACAGAAACAGAAGGACATTAAAAAGTAATGACCATGACGGTGAGAATTTTGAAAAATATGACAAGGAGGAGTGTTCAGCCCTCAAAGTCATACTCACCATAAAAAAAAAAAAAAAAAAGAAAAAAACAAATTCCAAGTATCTAACAGCAGAGGTGCCCAAGCAAGAAATGGGCTGCCTTGTAGATGAGCCACTCCCTTAGTGTGTGTGTGCAGGGGCTGCACAGCCACTTCCAGGGCTATTGCAGAGGGGATTTACACATCCTGAGGGATGCTGGGCTAGGTGGCTGTGAAGGATGAGCTCATGGCTGGAGCGGCCCCAGGCCAGCAAGTACGAGAGCACTAAAACCCTAGTGAGGTGCTTCCTCCTCCAGTAAATACACAACATACGTTCAATTAGTTTCTCTGCTCCAGAAGAACTGTCTCTTAGTGCCCTCAGCAATGAGATCTTGCTAATTGAAAACACTTCCCTCTATCTGCTTGAGAGGATTGGACTAAACTAGGCTACTGAAATGTAGTACATGGGGCGGGAGCCTAACTGGGGCAGGGGAGACACAGTAGAGCAGAAACACAGACAGTCTGGGGTGGTGGAGGCAAGGGATGGGTCTCATTCCAGCCACTGCTCAGAGATGCTGGAACTTCCAGTCTTTGAAGAATGCATTTTATCAGAAAATGAGTATACCCGGCTTAGGGGTTATATTTCCACCTGCCCCCCTCCTTGGAATGATTCATTTCAGTACAATAGTAATTATTAAAAAAAATTGGGCCTCTCCCCTTGCTTGTAAGGATACCAGATTTTGACCCAACAATCTTGCTTCTGAAAGAGGCATCCACTGGTAGTTGAACTGTACATGCTTAACTTTGAGACCTAAGCCAGATAAGGGGAACATCCATCAGAATTGAAAGAGGCAACAGTAGCAGGGACAGAAAACAATAGAAAACAATAGCAGAAAACAACACCAACAGTAGCAGCTATTGTGTATTAAACACCCTGGGCCAGGCCTCTGTGCTAACTGCTCTTAGAATGCTATCTCCTTTCAAACCCATGACAATCCTATGAACAAGAACCCTTATAATCCCATTTTACAGATTAAGAAACTGAGGCCTTTGGATTTAAGAGGCTTGCCCAGAATCACACCTAGTAAGTGATGGAGGAGGGTGGGCCCCTGGTGTGCTTTAATTGCCAAGGCTCTGAGCTAACTGCAGGAGACAAACCAGGCTCTCCCCAGGACCTGCTGGAGCCACTGTTCTTCCCAAGACCTGGCTCCTCTCTGGCATCAGGCCTTTGAAAGAAAATCTAAAGGTCCAGAATATAGGCACTGGTGGAAAAAAATTTGATGGAAAAAAAAAAAACTTTGGAAAACAATGCTTTCCAGTGACCATGTAGGATCTCTCTCTGTGTCTTTTCCCTAATTTCTTTCCAACTGTGATGGCTAATTTTGTGTCAACATGGCCGAACCGTTGTGCCAATATTTGACCAGACATTATTCTGGCTGTTTCTGCGAGGGTGTTTGTGGAAGAGATTTATATTAAATCAGTGAATTTGGAATAAAGCAGATTGCTTTCCAGAATGTAGGTGGGCCTCATCCAATCAGTTGAAAGCCTGACTAGAACAAAAAGGCTGACCTCCTCTCCACCCCTCATCAAGAAGGGATTCTCCCAGCAGACTGCCTTCAGATTTCATGTGTGTCCTGTACTGAATGTTTGCGCCTCCCCAAAATTCTTGTCTTAATACCCTACACCCATCCCCATGGGAAGATATTAAGAGGTGGGGACTTTGTGGGGAAGCGCCTGTATGGCTCAGTCAGTTATGTGTCCAACTTCAGCTCAGGCCATGATCTCATGTTTCGTGAGTTCGAGGCCCATGTCCATCTCTGTGCTGACAGCTCGGAGCCTGGAGCCTGCTTCAGATTCTGTGTCTCCCTCTCTCTGTCCCTCCCCTGCTCACACTCGATCTCTCTCTCTCTCTCTCTCTCTCTCTCTCTCATTTTCTCTCTTTCTCTCTCTCAAAAATAAACAAACATTTAAAAAAAATTTTTTTTAAAGAGGTGGGGACTTTGGGACATAACTAAGATTAGATAAGTTCATGAGGATGGAGCCTTCATGAGTGGGATTAGTGCCCTTTGAAGAGTCATAAGACAATTTGCTCCTCTTTCTGCTCTCTGCCAGGTAAGGATACAAGGAGAAGGCATTATCTGCAACCTAGAAAGGAACCCTCACCAGAACCCAACCCTGCGGCACTCTGACCTTGCACCTGCAGCCTCCAGAACTGTGAGAAACACATTTCTTTTGTTTTCAGCCACCCAGTCCATGGTATTCTGTTACAGCAGCCTTCAAACACTAAGACAGTCTGTAACATCAGCTCCTTCTGGTTCACACACATTCTATTGGCTCTGTCTCCCTAGAGACCCCTGACTAATACTCCAACTTAACTTCCTGATCACAGAGTTCCCATGTTTCATCCAACAAGTCCCCCAACAAGTTCAATCACTTTCTGACCCATGCCAACCGTACTTTTGGTCTTGCAAGACCGCACTTCTCAAACTGAAATGTGCTCAGGAATCACCCACAGGACACGTAAAGGTATACATTCAAATGTGGCAAGTCTGGGGCAGGGCCTAAGATTCTGCATTTCTACCATTGCTCTAAGGTAGTGCTGACATGTCCATGCTTGAAGTAGGAAGATTATTGGGAAAAGAGCAAACAGGAGCCTGAGTGTGCCCAGAAATTTTCTTAATCTACCACTAAGGCACATTTTTGAAAAATATTTTTCAAAAGGAAATAAAATCTGGTTTTCTGGTTCAATCCTCTGTCTTGGCAACATTGCATCTTAAACGCTATAACCCGCTGCGCCCCTTAGCCCAGAAAAGCTCTATCACATTGTTCTCCAATCCTACCCCCTTCTCCTCTTAAAAGGAGACCATTTGGCAATACATAAGGAGAAAAACACAATTAAACCCCAAAGAAAAAAAACCCCCACAGTCCTTCTATTTCAATTAGAATCAGCGGCTGTTGGAAATGGGCAAATTTAGAGCTGTAATACCAATGGAAACAGTGAATTCTCAATTGTGATCAAAGGCTTCATTTAGCAGGCTGAAAAGCAAGCATGAGCTTAATTGAACAAGAGAGAGATCGCCTCCAAAGCATCCAGGCATAATCAAATAGCCTTGAAAAATATAATGCATCAGATGGAGGGGAATTAGCTCTGGGCTCCAAATGCCCTCGCCTGGCCTATAGATGCCCTAGCGTCAGCAAGGAGAGACCTCAGAGGTCACCTGGTCCCACTCTCCAGCCTCTGTGGGAATCCACCTTAGACCAGGGCTTTCAAAATCTTCACCTATAACGCACAGAAATACATTTACATCCAACCCACTCGACTCACACCGTGGTAAAAGCTTCACAAAATAACACATATCACTTCCACATGTGAAGTCCTGTAGGACTTGTTCTTCTTTTAAATGCTGTCAAAAACGATGGATTTCAAGACTAAGGGATCATGACCCATAGTTTGAAACACACTACTCTAGGGTACCCCAGGTAAGCGGCCATCCAGGCTCCTCCTCTAACAATGGAGTGCCCAGCATCGTCCAAACTCTGAGGACACAGCATCAGGCGGTCCACACACAGGTGGAGGAGAAAGGTGTTCAACAAATGAGCATGCAAATACATATTTAATACTACAAATTTAGGCAAGCATATAAAGGGAAGCACAAAGCATGCAATGGGGGATGATAACGGGGGCACCAATTTGGGACCAGAAGGATGACCAAGAGGGATCAGGCAAAGCCTCTATTGAAGGGATTTTCAGCTGGGACAAAAGAAGGAGTAGAGGGCAGCCAGGCAAAAGGGGAGTATTCGATGCAACCGTCTCCTGGGGGGGGGGGGAATGTATGGTTACCATAGCAATCTCAAGTGATAATAAAGGCAGCACTTGCCCAGCCCCGGTTCTTCCAGTTTTCACTATTTGTCAGACTCTAGGTCAGGCAGTTCACAATACTACCAGATCTTGGGGAGCCTAGGTGGCTCAGTCGGTTGAGCACATTCGACTCTTGATTTAGGCTCAGGTCATGATCCGAGGATCATGGGATCAAGCCCCTGCCTCGGGCTCTGCACTGCGTTTGGAGCCTGCTTGGGATTATCTGTCTGACTTTGTGTGTGCGTGTATCTCTCTCTCTCTCTCTCTCTCTCTCTTTCTCTCTCTCTCTCTCCCTCTGCTCCTCTCTCCCACTCACACTCTCTCTAAAATAAAAAAACAAACAAAAAGACAATAGTGGATCTTAATGGACTCCAACCGCTGGGATCTGAATCCCAGCCCCACCTCTTATAAACCATGTGATGTGAAGCCAGTTAGTCCAGTTTTCTCATTTTTAGAGAACAGATTATTTACGGTGCCTGCCTCATCATCTTGTAGCTAGAATTAAGTGAGTTAACACAAACGAACGACGGAGGGGCTTAGGAAAATGCCTGGGGCGTGGTAAGGATAGAATAAATTGCTAAATAAAGAGATATGGACTCCAAATCCTCAACAACTTGCTTCAGGAAGTACCACTTCTCCACCGGCACATGAAAAGAAATTCATGTGCCGTCCCTGAACTGGCCGATTTCCAAAAGGGTTATTTCCCCCCCCATTCTAATACTTTAAATCTCCAGAACCGAGGGCTCAATTCCTCAGCCTTGTGGGGCCCTACAGACAAAGGAAGGCAAGGATAAAGGGAACCAGTCTGACTCCTTGCCCCTTGCTGCTGTCACCAACCCTCACCCCTTGCTGATGAATTTTCTAGTTCAACACCAACGATGCAGTTGATTTCTCCAGAGAACCATGATAACGGAATTACAGTATGTTTACTTGATGCAGAAAACCTCTGGATAGACAGTAAATTAGGGGACTCACAGTGTTGAAAAATCTTCAAGCTTTCAAGGGGCCTAAACAGATCCAAAACGCCAGGTTCAAGTCACATCAATAATTAAAATTAAATTATTGTGCTGAACTGAAAGTCATCTCCAATATAACATTGTTTTTAAATGGTTCTCCAAAGATAAACTCAACCTTGGCTTCAGGGAGGCATCTATTATAAATCCACCGAATCAGAGACTGAAAAGCAAGCTGTGCGCATTGTGCACATGCTCTGTCTAATTCCCCAGGATGGGCAAGAAGAGGGAGGCTCGGCTGGGCTCTCAAAACAAACCACTGCTGGGAAGAGGCGATAAAAACGTAGGGGCAGACCTCATATTTGTAGGGCTTGTTATGGTTTACTGGGCACAGCCACCTTCTCTGTTTGGCCTCTCAGTACCTCTGCAAGGGAGGTATGGCAGGGACTTTCAGCACCATTGCAAAGATATGGAAACTGAGGCTTCTAGTAGCAAAATGACTGGAGTCAAGATGCAGGGCACAGATGGGATGAAAATTCAGGTGTGCATGGAATAGAGGAAAGATGGGAAGGATGGAAAGAAGCAGGGGAAGGGACACAACCTGCCTTTCAAAAGAGCAGAAAAACGGTTTCAAGTTTAAAAGCGAAAGGCATTTTTGGAACGACTCTGAGCTGTTAAAATTATGCTCGTTCCAATGCATTTTTAGAAGACGCTGATGATGTTATTATACCGTTACTGACTTAAAAATAGCTACCAATAACCAACAATGTACCATGGGATACGTACTTGTCCAAACACTCTCCGCAAATGATAATCCCCATTTAATCCTCACGACAACCTTCCAAGTAGAAATGATCATTTCCCAGTTAAGAAACTTAGGTTCAGAGAGGTTGAGTATTTGCTGAAGCTCACACAGCTAGTAAGAAGTAAACACCAGACTTGATCTTAGTCTGATTGCCAAGTTCAACCCCTTAAACCCTTTAATATGCTGTCTCCATAGATACGCAATGGGAAAAAGGTAAGCATTAATTGGACCACCGTGTAGGAAATGAGGGACCTCCCTATCTCCCCAGGTCCTGTGTTCCCTCACAGGCAGCCTTATTGCGCTAAGGAAACTGTAACTTCGTTACTCACTTAACAAAAGTTATTAAGCACCCACCATGTGGCAAGTACTGTGCTTAACACTGGGAACATAACAGTGAATAAATAAAAATCCCTGCCTTATGAAATGTCCACTCAGCTCAGGGACAAATGAAAACAAAACAGTATAAATATTATGTTAGCTTGTAGTAAGTGCTGCAGAAGAAAAGTAACACAGGAAAGGGGGAAGGGATGAGATTTTTAAAAAGCTGGCTGGGAGGGCCTCCCTGAGAAAGAAGGGGAATCTTTGGGTAAAACTCTGAGCAAGTGATGCCGTAAGCCATGTACATGCTAGGGAAGGAATATTCCAGGGACTGAGAATAGCAAATGCAAATGTCCTGAGGTGGGAACAACAGAAGAGGTCACTAGAGTAGAGACGACGTCAGAGAACACAGGACCAGGTGGTGTGTGGGGCCTTGTCAGCCGTCATGAGGACTTGGACTTTCAGTGAGATGGGAGCCATTGGAGGTGGAGCAGAGGAGTGACATGATCTAGGATCCAAGTCACCTTTATAGGATGACTCTGGCTGCCACTTAGACAACAGACTCCATGGGCTAAGGTGGAAGCTGGAAGGCCAGTTAGGAGGTGAGAGTGGATGGTGGCTTGTTACTGATAATTATTATGAGGTCAGTCTGGCCCTTTACTCTTTACCACTACCTTCCCATAAACTACTGTACTTCGTCCTCACACAAAAAAACCAAAGAGTAGATGGACGATACCCTAAAGATAAAGAAACTCAGGCTTTGGCTTAAGTGGTTTATTCAGTGCCTTGCTTAAAGTCCCTCAGCAAGCTAGTGGTGAATGGTATCTTAACGCCAAGATGTTTTCATTCCACGTCCAGTGCCCGCATCCCCTCCCAGGCTGCTGTCTTGCCCCCTGACTCCCATCGTATCCGATGATAGCCATCTGACCATCAGAGTTGCTTGGCCTGACTGGAAATGACACTGATATGTATCTGGTAAGCCAGATGCCAGACAACACAGAGAACAGGATCCAACAAAAGATAAAAGCCACTGAGGCCCATCCTCATGAGGGCATAAGCCGTTTGAACAATGCATAATGGGAAGGGGAGGCCAGGATGTAAATTCAATGTTTATTCAGCACTTCTATGGGCCCAGACAATATTAGATGCCACGTGGGAAAAAGAAAGAAACAAAATTCTCTGTTGTCAAGGAGATTATAATGCAGTGGGTAGGAAAGGCAGTGTGCAACCGAGGGGAGATGAGCCCCCACACACAGACTGCATGTTCCAGGGTCGGTGAGGCTGGAGATTGCGCAAGTCTTCGGGGAAGGGAGCAGCTTGAGAAAAGAACCCTGTGGATGCTTTCCAAAGGTAATCTCCGTATTCCACAACTTTCTGTATTAGTACATCTCAGGAAAGCCTTCAAACAGTGTTTATAATCTGTTGTCTTGCCATGCAGCCTTCATGGGTCCATTACTCCTTCCCTTGTTCATTTGCCTCTTTGAGGCTCCAGGACATACATGCTATCAGAAGTGGGATTTTCAACCTTAAGGCCAAGCAACCACACCAAACAAGGCTCCTTAGAAGGATACCGATAAGTGATTTAAAATGTCCAAGCTATAAGGTCTCCAGTGGCCTTCAAAGTCAGGGATTGGTGAACTATGGCCCCCAGGCTGGCCTCCTGGTTTTGTAAATAAAGCTTTATTAGTACACAACCATGCCCTTTGTTTTACAAGTTGCCAATAGCTGCTTCATGCTGGAACAACAGAGTTGAGTGGTTGCACCAAAGACCATATGGCCCACAAAACCTAAAATATTTGCTCTCTAGGCCTTAAATCTGCAGACCTTTGTTCTTTTCCAAAGTTTTCATTCTAGAGGTGGGAAAACTGAGGCCCAGAGAAGTTCAGGACTGGCCAAAGTTAGAGTATCACCTAGTTAGGAATAGAGCAAGTCACATGAGGGCTGGCCATCCTTTAGTCATTTGGTTGTTCACCCACCAGGTATTTTTTTTTTATCATCCTCATGTTCCAGGCACTGGGTGAGGATACTGCCATGCAGAATATGTATAAAGCCTGTGCCCTTGGAGTTCCTACACCTGAGGGAATAGGAGAATTCAGGACACTAAAAAAGTGAGGGGAATAACTACTAAGCTATGAAAGAAACTAACAAAAAGACGGGGCAGGGTATAGCTTGGAAAGGGAGAGAGATATTTCATTTTTTTTTTTCATTTCATTTTGTTTTTTTTCTTTTTCCTTTGTAAGTAGGCTTCACGCGCAGCACGGAGCCCAACATGGGGCTTGGGCTCATAACCATGAGATCAAGACCTGAGCTGAGATCAAGAGTCAGACGTTCAACCAACTGAGCCACCCAGATGCCCTGGGAGGGAGATATTTAGGGCAGAAAATCAAGAAAGGCTTTTCTGAGGAGGTGACATTTGTGGCTGGTCATGAGAGATGAGGCAATAAAGAGTAGAGGGAAAAAGCACTCGTGCAGAGGGAACAGCCACTGCAAAATCGATGAGGTACCAATAAGGTTGACAGGTGCTAGCAACCACAGGAAGGTGCATATGGCCAGAGCACAGTGGGAGAAGAGAGTGGCATGAGGTTGGGGTGAGGGGCGGTGCCATGGTCAGAGGTGCCAGGGCAGACAGACTCATGGTGATGAATGTGGATGCCAACTCTTCTCTGAACATATCTCCCCTGTAGTGAGTTACACATCATCATCTTCTTCATCATCCCCATAATGAAGTCTTCAGAGGCCCAGGAGGTGAAAATGTGGTCCCTGCATGTGTATGCTGTGGAAAGCTGTGGTGGGTGACTTACAGAATTCTCCACGGTAACCGTGTTCCACACCAAAGCCCTCCTAACCAGAGCCTACCCCTGTTCTCACCACAGAGCACTTCCGAACACTGTGAGGGAAGGCCTCACCTTCTCTGGACCATGGGCGGCTCTCCATTCTGGTCTGGAAAGCCAGATGGCCTGGGTGTTAGCCATTTGGAATTTTCCACATCTGGGTTTGAATCCTGGCTCTTCCATCATGACCTCGCACGAGTAGCTTACATGTTTCTGGACCTCCAGGAGCGGGGTGATGGTGGAATAATAGTTCTCTCCATGGGTTACTAGAGAATCAGATAAGACAAGGTGGGTCTTAGCCTTTGCACAGTACCTGGCACATACTTGATAACTTGGTAAATAATTATTAGTAGTGGGATACATGCCCCTGGATCTCAGTCTTATGTGCCAAACACAAAGAAGGGTCTCATCGCTGTCAAATCGTCGAATATACCTGTAGAGAAACTGAAGTCCAAAGAAGTCAAGGGGCCCGCCCAAGGTCCACAGCAATTAGAAATTTTACCTGCTACTTCAGCCCTTCGGTGCCTACCCAGATGCCTACTACATTCCACCAACATGACAGGCTCAGTTACTTTGACCATCAACCTCCAGGCAAATGCCAGTGTACTTTGAAAACAGGGTGGGGAGGGGAGGAAAGGGGTTCTTTGCGCATCCCTGCAGAATTCATTTCAAAAGGGTCCAGGTGAAGTATCTGCCACATATTGTCAGTACAAAATGGAATTGTTCGTACTCTCTATACCCTTGAGGAACTCACAGGCTTGTAGGAAAGATGGTTTTTTGCAAACAATTATAATCTTGGGGGATGCAAGTTTTACTAGAGGCACAGAGGAGAGAATTATTTACCGTGCCCAGCGAGGCAGGGAAGGCCCCAGAGAGGGAATAACGCCTGAGTTAGTTGGACAGTATCTAGGAAACCAGGAGTTTGGTTTGGCTGAGCAGAGAGGGCAAGAGGCGAGTGTGAAGGCTGGAAAGATGCACAGCTCGTGGAGGGCCCCAGAAACCTGAACCACAAAGCTTGGATTTGGTGTGCAAAGGGAGGCATTGGGCAGGGGAATACCCTGGCGCATGGTGGCATTCGGCAAGATGACTCTGGCCCAGGGAAGAAGGGATTGAGATGGCAGGGGCAGAAACAGAAGGAACGGTCTGGAGACTCCACTGTAAGTTCAAAAGGTCCTAAAGCAGGACCATCACAAAGAGCAAGAGAGGAGACACATTCTGGAGCCCCTGGGGGGAAGAATCCGCAACCTGTAACGACAGATGGGATTTAGGGACAAGGAGGGAGAGAAGGGACGTGTCCTGGGCGGGGCCTGCCTTTCACCAGGATGCAGGACCCGGAGAAGGTGCGGAGGGAGGAGGGAGGGACAAGGAGGTCAGTGCACAGTAAAGAGCAGCCACGAAGCACAGAGGTTTCCAACCACGTTGCTCTGCTTTTCACTCTGCAAGAATGTCTTGTCACACCTCCGTGGCACAAACCAGATGAAATCAGAGCCGCTCCAGGTGGATGGGAGGAAGGAACAGAGAGTGTCCAGCTCCTCGCTGCCCCCAGAGAAGTGAGAACCCTTCAGCCCTGCAGGGGTGACCCAGCAACACGGCGGCTGCACCCTGAGACCAAGAGAACGCAGCTGGAAACATCAGTGCTGCGGCGTGCCAGCCCAGGGCCCCGAGAGGCGAGGCAAAGTGCTGGGACAAAGGCCCACGGCAGCTGCAGCAAATCAAAATTAGATCCAGGGCCTTGGGTGCAGTTTCACTCTCCACCACCTGACAATACGCGGTTTGCCTGCTCCCGTCCCTCCCCTCAAAATCATGCAAGTGTAAGGTTCAAATCTGCACCAGGAGAGAGGCAGAGCCCAGATTTGGAGCTTTGGCTCGCGGGACACTGGCCTTCTAACAGCTCTGTTCCCAGGCAGAACATCCCAGGCCTTTCCCTGCCGCTCTCCTGTGCCCAGCTTGTTGAGGGAAGTCACCCCAGGGCCCACGCAGCCCCGCCCCTCCAGCAGCCAGCTGGGGCAGAGCCGAGGCGATGGCACCACCAACACCGTGCTGGGCTGCCTTCCTGTTTTGCCAGGGCCTGATTATTTTAAGCCGCCTCTGAGGCCCCACCGGACTGTGCCCAGCGTTATCTCCTGTGCACAGTCGCCGCCTTGTTAAAAGGCAATCAGAGGAGCTGACTTTAATAAATGTTAACACCCTCGGTGTGAAGTCTGGCAATTAAAACTCCTCCCCAGGACCTCTGAAACAGGCCTGTGGAAAATCCCCCACCCTAATAAGCTCCTGTCATCAGAGGACACCGCGAGAAAGGAGGGATAAGAGGGAGGTATTAAAAGTTTCAAGAGGGAGAGAAATAACCAGAAAGGCCCTGGACTGGGCTGAGGTCTGAGGATTTGTATGTCCAGCAAGTTCCCAGGTGATGCTGAGGTTCCTGGTCCAGAGACCACGGTCCGAACCACAGACCTAGACCAACACCCTCACATTACATATGGAAAAACCAGACAGAGACAGGGACTAGTCCAAAATCTCACAACCACTTGACACAGCCTCAGCCAAAAGAACCAGTGTAAGCTCCTTGAGAGCGAGCCTTATTGTTTTCAATGCTTCCACCCCCCCCTCCCCGACTTAGGTACAGAGTGTTTATCAATAGTCATCATCACCATCATTATCCTGAAATGAGGGCTTTGAAAGTCAAGGGAAGAAACAGGTAGTGGTTGGCATGCTGAGGAAAGAGCAGCCTGCCTCATGAAAACGCATGAAGCCAAATTGGAAAGGAGCTGCCCTAAGTAGTTCTTTGATATCTCCAAATGTCAACATTCCCTTTGTTTCCTCTTCCTTTAGATCAGATTGGAGACAGAGATTTTCAGAGCCCCGAGGCATCATCTAGTCAAACCTTTTCAGTGAGGCCCAGAGAGGGCAGGAGGTTGTCCCAAGGTCCCACAGCACGGTGAGTGGCACAGCAGGTCTCCAGTTCTCCGTCCTGTACTGCTTCACCCCCTGGGTCCCCCTGGGCCCCTCACACATCAGAATGCTCTAGCCTAACTGACGTTCCAAAAGCCGGCCTCTCCTGAGTGAGGGAGTGAGGCGCTGTGTGCCCGCTTCCTGAGGCTGTGAGGCTGTCTTTTCCCTGTAGGGCAGAAAGCGCTCTCCTCCTGCCCCACCTCAGCCAGCAACACGCCCCCACCCCCAAACTACTGCTTGGCCCTCTCGCCTCTTGGCTGTCTCAATGCGATTCACTCACAGGGGTTGTTATCCCTTTGGTCTGGAACTTAGAAGAAAACCCCTCTCAGCTCTAAAAACCCAGCATTCTGGGAACAGGAGGCAGTGCCATGGAGTCAGTAAGAACACGGGCTTGTGCATTTGTTTCCTAGGCCTGCTGGAGCAGAGTACCACACACTTGCAGGGGCAGGGGAGGCCAACAACAGAAATCCTCAGTCCCCCAGTTCTGGAGTCCGGAAGGGTGAAATCAAGGTGCCTGCCTGGGGTGGTTCTTCCTTAGGGCCACGAGGGAGAGTCTTGCCCATGCCTCTTCTTCCAGCTTCTGGCGGTTTGCTGGGAATATCTGGCATTTCTGGGCCTGTAGAAGCATCAGCCCAATCTCTGTCTTTATCTTCATGTGGCGTTCTCCCTGTGTGCACATCTGCATCCAGATTTCCCTTTTATAAAGACATCCGTCATCCTGGATTGCGGGCCTCTCTCTCTAGCATGACCTCGTTTTAATTTAACTAACTGCATCGACAACGACCCTATTCCCAGGCAAGTTCACATTCTGAGGCACTGTGGGCTAGAACTTAAACATTACATTTGGGGGGACACCATCAATCTATAACAGCTTGGCTCACGCACACAGTTTGCTCCACTGTTCTCTCACCTGCCACCTAGGTGGCCCAGAGCAAGTCCCAACCCTCTGAGCCTCATTCACCTCGGCTGCAAACATAGAGGACTGATTAAGAAACACATGGACAGTCACAGAATGGCAGCCACTACCCCAAACCAGCAAATCTGGGGGACAGAGAGCTAGCATGGCCTGAGCCCCAGCTCCACTCCGTGTTAATTTTGTGGCCGTGGGGGTTTTCACGTACCTTTAACATCAGATTTCAGTGTTTCTCATTGGAAAATGGGGGGGTCACAGTGAGACGAATCCCACAGAGGAGAATAGGAGATGTGTCATGAGAAAAGCACGCTCAACACTATCAAGTAGGGTAGTGGCTACTGACAGTGCTGTGCAAGCCAAGTGGGGAATAGTGAGTCTGTGCCACCATGAGGGCCAAGCCACCCGTGCAGGACAACGAAGGGCAAATTGGCAACTGCAAATCAGAAGGCCCAGAGCTTGCAAGCAGCAGGAAGCCCATCCCCCAGGGGGTTCTGGGCCCCGAAACATGCTCTGGTAGAGGTTAACCCACCTCTGGTTAACCTGGATGAGGTTGGATGACACTTCTGGTGAGGCTGGGGACAGAAGGGTGGAGCATCCCAGGGTCAGCCTAACTCACTCCACCTCCTTGCCCTCCACAGAGCTCTACAGCATCTGGCTGGCCTATCGGCCACTGAAGAGGGGCTGGGGCCTGGGGCGAGGTCAGCAGGCAAGCAGACGTGGATTAGAATCCTCACGTTGCCGCCCACGGACTGTGCAACCTTCACAAAGTTCCCTCCCTCTCTGAGCCTCAGCTTCTCAGCTGCAAAGTATGGATAATTGCAGAACCTGCCTCATTCGGGGAAAATTAATGCATGTAATGAGTGGAAAGTATTTAATGCAGTACTTCCTCTGTCGGAGGTACATTTTTTTGAGGAAAGGAATGGAGAAAGAAGAAAAATAGAAGTTCCAGTGGTAGAAAGAGCTCAGGCGCAAGAGTTAGGAATCTGCCACCAACCTCCTATGTGATTTTGGACAAGTCGCCCGATCTCTCTGGGCCTCAATCTTCTGTCAGGTGAGGGGTGTGCCTGAGTGGTTCTCCAGGCCTGGCATCACATCTGTTATCTGAGACTGACTTGGTCGCTGCGAAAGCGTGTCAGAGCCCCAGAAGAGGGATGACCCCAAGAAGTCACAGGCAGCAGGTTGGGGTGGCTGCTCTCACATTCAGGGCTAGCTCGGCTCCATCTAGTACCCACCCTGCCCCTAGAGCTCATGGATGCAGTGCCCTTCCCCCACCTCCCCCACCTGCCTCACCTCAGTCCAGTCTGCTCCTTCCAGAATGACCTCTCTTGGCTGCTCACACACCTAAGGCAGTTCCCACCTGAGACCTTGCACATACAGCTGTTCCCTGCTATGTGTACATATGTGTGCTTACACACACACACACACACACACACACACACACACACTCCACTCTCTCTGCCTATGGCAGATCCACTCCCTGCAAATGCTGCCACCAGCTGACTGCAGGGAAAAGCCCCCAGAAGACAATTGGCCCCTGCCCTAATTCCAACATTCCCACACCAAGGAAACAGTGTCACTGACAGCTACTGGCAGGGGAAGGGAAAATATATGGGGAGGCAGGAAAGGACACCACAGCTTCCTGGAGGGCCAATCCCAGCCATCTGGGAATAAATCTTGTATCACCTGGGACGAGACAAATCTCCCAGAGCCAGGCCTGGGGTCCCCATGCTCTGAGGAACCCGTTAGGACCCTGGGCTTCTGACAAAGCCAGGTGAGAGTTCAAGTCCAAACCCAGCTACTAACTTAGGGTTTAGAGCTGGGGCTCTGGAGCCAGATCCAACAAATATTCACTGAGAGCTTTACAGGTGCCGGGCAGAATTTCAAACTCTGGGGATCCAGCAAGGAAAATCAACAGCACAGGATTACTGCTTTCATGGAACTGACCTTCCAGCAAGAGGTGACAGACAATAAATAAAAACAAAATATGGTAGGTTTCCAAATGAAATGGTGATGGGGAAAAGCAGCAGGGCAGCTAAAGGGGAGGCTGAGAACACAGGCAACAGAGGGAGGCTGGCCAGGACAGGCCTGACAGAGCAGGAAGACTTGAAAAAAGACTTGAGGGAGGTGACAGAGTCATCTAAAGAAGACATCTGGGTCACAGAGAACAGCATGATGAAAGTTCTACGGGGCTACCTAAATTAAAATCCTGACTTCACTGTTTAGCAGCTACGTGGCCTTAGGAAGTTACTGAATCTTCCCAAGCCTCACTTTTCTCATCTACCGAGAGGGGATAATGCCCAAAGGGTTGTTAGAAGCTAAAAGTGAACAAAGGCCAGAATGGCAGAGTGAGGATCTCGGTGAATTCCTGCTCCCTCTAAAATAATGAAAAGATGGGCTACACGATTAAAATCAACTATAAGTTTAGAACTTGGCGATTAAACAGAGGTACAAAACAATCTGAAAACAATCTATCCAAGAGAAACAGCTGAACGTCAGCAGAGTCTGTGACATTTTAACTATTCCCATCCCCTCCATCCCCAGATCAGTGTCCTGGTAGCCAAGAGCAGGCAGCATGGTGCGTAACAAAGAAATCTGTGTTGGAGGCCCCATTAAAAATAAAACATATCAAAATGTATAGTATGCAGCAAAAACAGTGGTTAGAAGGAAATGTGTAGATGTAAATATCTGTGTTAAAAAAGAAGATTCCCAAGTCAATACCCTAAATTCCCACCTTAAGGAACTAGAAAAAGAGCAAACCAAACCCAAAACAAGCAAAAAGATGGAGACCATAAAGATTAGAGCTAAAATAGTTGAAATGGGGAAGAGAAAACAGTGTAAAAATAAATGGGAGCAAAACTTGTTCTTGGAAAAGAGCAACAAAGTTGGCAAATCTTTGGCTAGACTGACTAAGAAAAAGAGAGGACACTCAAGTTACTTAAATCAAGAATGAAAGAGATGATATTATTACTGACTTTACAGAAATAAGAGGAGTAATAAGGGAATACTATAAACACTATATGCCAACAAATTAGATAACTTTGATGCAATGGACCAATTCCTAGAAAGATAGGAATTATTTACACTGACAAAAAAAAAAAAAAAACACCAGATAATCTGAATAAACCCATAATAAACAAAGCGATTGAATTTGTAGCTTTTGAACTTTCAACAACAACAACAAAAAAGCCAAGACCCAGATAGCTTGACTGGTGAATTCTAAAAAAACATTTAAACAATTAATACCAGTTCTGCACAATCTCTTCCAAAAATGGAAGGGGAGAGCACACTTCCCATCTCATTTTATGAAGACCCAGAGGTCAAATCAGGCAAAGACATCATAAGAAACCTACAGGCTAATATATCCCTTATGAATGTAGAGCCTCAGCAAAATACTAGCAAACTGAATCCAGTGACATAGAAAGTAGTATTCACCGTAACCAAGTGGGATTTATCTCAGGAATAATCCAAGGTTAGTTTAGCATCTGAAAGTCAATCAATGTAATACACCATATAAGTAGAATAAAGGCTCAACATTGCTAATCACCTGGGAAATGTAAATCAAAACCACTTTGAGATGTGACCTTACACCTCTTTAGCTAGCTCTTATTAAAAAGAAGAAAAAGTTAACAAATGTTGGTGAGGATGTGGAGAAATTGGGAGGCTTGCACACTACTGGTAGGAATGTAAAATGTTGTCGTCACTCTGAAAAATTAGTATGCATTTTCCTCAAAAACGTAAAAATAGAACTACCATATGATCCAGCAATCCCACCTCTTGGTTATTTCTGAAGGAAATGAGAATAAGATCTCAAAAGATACCTGTATGCCATGTTCACTGCCACATTACTCAGGACAGTCACTCTATGAAAGCAACCTCCAGTGTCCATCAACAGATGAATAGATAAAAAGAAATGGTATATGCACGATAGAATATTATTCAGCCTTGAGAAATAAGAAAATCCTACCATTTGCAACAACATGGAGGGATCTTGATGGTATTATGCCAAGTGAGAGCAGTCAGACAGAGAAAGACAAATGCTGTATGATATCACTTGTATGTGGAATCTTAAAAAGTGACACAGCAGAATGATGGTTACCAGGAGCTGGGGTGGGTGAATTAGGGAGCCTGGCCAAAGCATACAAACTTGCAGTTAGAAGGTGAACACGTTCTGGGAATGCAATGTATAGCATAGTGGCTATACTTAACAGTACTGTATAATATACTTCAAAGTTGCTAAGAGACTAGATCTTAAATGTCTACCACAAAAAAGAAACAATTATGTGACCTGAGGTATTCACTACAGCTACTGTGGTGATCATATTGTCCTATATAAAGGTATCAAACCAACCCCTTAAACTGATACAATGTTTTACGCCAATTGTATCTCAATTAAAAAAAAAAAGAAAAGAAAAAGAACACCTGATCCAACACAGTCCCCAATCTTTCCAATACATTCTGCTCTGAAAGTGCCTGCAGAAGGGCTGCAAATCACAAGGACAATGGACCCTGTTTAAATCAGAGCAGTGCCTGTCCTGGTTCTGTCACTAACCAAGCCCTGGAGCCTTGGAAAAGTCACCTCTGAGTTCTAAAGCATGCTCCAACCCTCATGTTCAAAGACTAGGTATAAGAACAAAATAGAAATCAGATCATGTCACCCAGCTGGTTGCCCCGGCCTTTAAGGTCCTGAATCATTTGGCTTCTGCCACTCTCAGCCTCATCTTGACCACCGTCCCCTGTGACTTTCTGCTGTTCCTTCAACACGCCAAGCAGTTCCTCCCCCCAGAGCCGCTGCTCTCACAGCTCTCTCTGCCTGGAGCATGCCTCCCCCAGCCCCTACTGCAAGTGGACCTTCTCATAACCTGGGTCTCCACTCTAATGACACCTTCTCAGAACTCACATCCTGATCATCCAAACAAAACATGACACCGTAGTATTCTTACCACTTATCAGTCTCTGAACTCTGTATTTCTTTCTTTTTTGGTTTCCTACCAACCTTCTCTACTGAAACACAGATTCAATGAGAGCATGGACTTTCTCATAACAGTGCCTGGCACTCAGAGATCTTCAGTATTTGGTGAGTGAATCAATTTTCTTAACTGAACAGGAACCATATTCACTAAGGAAGGATTCGTGTGTCTGACGAATTTATTGACGGTTAGCAGGAAGCTGAGTCCTGAAGTCGCAGGCTGGATAAAATTTGATCGAGTAGAAGGCAGGAAGGTCATGCTGGCATCCAGGTCTCAGAAAGGAGCAGAAATCAGGTTGCTATAAGGGCAAAGAGATTTTAAAGCCCAATCCCAGACTCGGTCCCTTACCCCCGCAACATGCACCCGTACACATTCACATTTGCTCCAAACTCTGCCTCCCCCCCAAAAAAAACAGCTTAGCAGCTGAGCTCCCTACATCACACCATAAGATCCCAAACAGGGGGAAAGATCATTCTTTATAATTACTGAGTAGGAGCTTCCATACGGCACCCTGCTAAGAGCAGGGAAGCAAGACAGATCAGAACAGACGGCTTATTAAATTATCCACTGCATCAACTCAATGAGCACTTCCAAATGGCTTTATTTCTTTTCCTTTTTTTTTCCTGGTTTTTTAACAATTTGCTTTCTTCTTTCCACTGTTTAGGATTCCCCTTAGGTGTTCAGATCACTGCTTTCCTTCTGCTAGCTGCTGTCTTTCATCATTTATCATTCACCTCCCTAAACTATCCATATTGTTGCGGGGGGGAAAGGTACAGCCATGTTGCAGACTGGACCCAGCTTTTGAAGTTAGAAGACCCACATTCAAGTCTTGGTTCTTCTGTGTGATTCTGGGCAACGTTGTAAACGCCTCTGAGCTGTAGTTTCCTCACAGGTAAGATAGGGGTGGTAACAGATGGGTGCCACCCATGATGGGGCACATCTTCGAGGGAATGACATAATTCAGCCTGTTTTCCAAATTGCCAAAAGGGGAAACAATCGTGAGCTGTCTGGACCATGTCAGCCCTTCATCTAGGACACAAAATTATCTGAATAAGTGCTAGGAAAAGTTATTCTTCCTCCGGAGAGCTCTAGAGAAATGCTCTCCAGAAGAGCTCTTCATTTTCATTAATGGGCATCCTCTTTGTAAACAGATTGGTAAAAGAATGCATTGGTCTATCTACCAGTCATTCGCACTTCTGTGGGAGTCTGGTTAAAAGCATCATTTCTTCAATGGGCCCTGCCTGGATGAGGGAATGAGCCTTCTTTTAGAGTTTGGGCAGGTAGGGAGGAAAGGTTAGAACCTGGGAATACTACACAAGGGAGTTTGGGGGGAGGGGCAGAGAGCATTTCTTAGAAGCTATCTGTGTGATCTTGAAGTAAACTCAAATTCTCCAATCCTCAGATCCCTCATCTATAAAATGAGGGTAGTAATACCTACCTCATTGAATTATCATTGGAATTCAGTGAGATAAAGTGTGAACCACTTAGCATGAGCAAATTCCAGAAAAAACAATGACTACCGAACCCTGCTACAATGGCTACAATGACCCTATTTGAGGCCATTACTAATAGGGATATTATTGTATTTACCACCAGCAGCTGTCAACGATCAGCATAGGGGCTTCGTAACCTTGTCTAGAAAGATTTCCATCTTTTAGAGCCTCTTCTGTATCATTAATCTACTGCTGTTTAACAAACGACTCTAAAACTGAGTGGTCTAGAACAACAGTGATTTTTTGTTCATGAATCTATAATTTCAACAGGCCCCAGGGAAATGGCTCACCTCTGCTTCATGTGACAGTAGCTGGAATAGCTCAAGTGGGAAGTAAAGGACCTGCTTTCAAGGTGGCACATTCACCCCAGTAGAGATGTTGGCCTGTGGCAGGGAGCCCAGCCAGGGCTGTGGGACTGTGTGTCTCCATGAGTTGGATGGGCTTCCTGGCAGCATGGTGACCAGGTCACAAGGCTGAGAATCCCAAGAGATAGGGAGGCATTTTTATGACTTAGCCTCAGAAGCCACACAGCATCACTTCCTCTGAGGTTGGTTGTCCAGGCAGTCACAAAGACCCATCCGGGTCCAAGGGGAGGGACACGGACTCTACCTCTTGACACAAGATTATTAAGATGCAGAAAAGCACCTGGGAGAGAAGAATCATTCCTGCTTTCTCTGAAAAATGCAATCTGCCACACTTCCCAGGTGCTAACTCTCAAGACAGTCTTCCCTTATTCTTTACTTCAACCAGACCCAGTCCCTCCCTTTATGTCCAACTTTCTTGTGATGTTCACATTACCCTGAACCTCTCACCACCATCCTTTTTTTCTCTTAATATGAAAAATAGATGGAACAGAGATGGTGGTACAAGGGGGAAATAGAGATGCTTTGCAATGGTTCTGCCGTTACTGTTTGAGACACAGACAAGTCTGAAATATAACCTCATTAATTTGGAACGTCTTGAACCTCAATTTCATTGTTTATAAAATAGGGAGCAATGACTATCCCTCAATGAATTTTTTTGAGATTAAGTTAAACAAGTCAAACTTCATGAAGCACTTACGTATTAGTAAGCCTGGCTTCTAATAGACATGTTAGTTATTATTTTGGTGCCACAAAGTTGGAATTTGTCATGATTCACATAGAAAGATTTATCTCAACCTAAGAACACTCTTGCTTTACAACCAGGGAGAGTTAAAGGTAGAGAAAATATGAAAGGGTAGAGAAGAAAAGGAAAGTTACTTTAAATATTTACGGCACAACATTTTTAAGGCTTTCAAATGGAAGAGATGGGGCTTGTATGGCACCTTCAGAGTTGAGTCGGTTTGGGAGGGGTGGGGAGAGGGGGCTCCCACAGATGGTGGAGGGGCATGAGTGAGTGTAGAGAAATGGGCCAGTCTGAAGGGCACAGAGGTGGATCCTTGCAGGGCAGAGAGAGCTCTGCCATCTCAGCAGGACCGCACAGGGAGACAGATGACATTCCAGCCACCTTCCAGCTCTGAAAGTCCCCAATCCTCCATTAGCAGAGCTTCTTTTGATTCCCAGCAACAGAGTCTGACTTTGGCTATCTTAAATCACAGCAGGAATATAGTGGAAAGTTACTGGAATATCCAAGAAGGGCAAGAGACAGTTTGGCTCCCGGGGCCTGGGCAGCAGGGAGGGTGTGTGGGCTTCTTACCAGAGCTCTGTCAATAAGGGCACTTGGCTCCAGGGACCTCCAGATCATTACATTGCAAGCTTCTGGTTCCCAGTGTTCTGCCCTGGATTAATCAGCTCCAGCCAGGGGAATGGGTCCCACACGTGGGAGTGGCTGCTGTTAGCTCACCCACGTGAAGGTGCAGCTGTGGTAGGTCCGGAGCCAACCACGTATCCACTCAATTCCTGCCTTGGCCCTCCCTACCCTGGAACACTGAGTGCTCAGCTGGGACCCATTCAGCAGGGCCTTATGGAGGCAAAAGCCTTAGCAGCTTTGGCCTTTGAACAAATGGGGTAAAAGGCCAAATGCAGAAAAGGTCTTCACCAGCTCTTTCTTCTCCCCCTCCATTGTCTCAAAAATGGCCCTGCACTGGATAGATGGCTGGGGCACCTGGAGAAGAATTCACCTACCAAAATATGTTTATTATTCAACTACCAAAGATGTGTGTTTGGTGCTACAGATATAGACACTCTATTTCATGGCAGACAATATGCTTAGTGGTTAAGATTCAACTGGAAATGACAGAGACTAGATTTAAATTCCAGTTCTACTTCTTCTGTACTGTGTAACCTTGGGCTGCCTCCTCAAGCCACAGTGAAATTCAACTAATAATCGGGCCTACCTTATAGGTAATGATAGGTAATTACAAAGCTTACACAAGAGAAGGTAAATAGAGCATTCACAAAGTGCCTTATACCCAGTGAGCCCTATGTCTACATGGCTATGACTCTTATGATAACAAAAGACAAAAGGACTCTCTTGTCACTTTTTACCTGCCAGTGCCAGTGTCAGCATGATCCAGGACCACAAGCATCAGAATCACCTGGAAAACCTGTTAACAATGCAGCCTTGAGTCTTACCCCAGATCATCTGATTCAGAAGATCAGGAGAAAGGTCTGCAATCTACATTTTTAGCTGGTCCTCAAGTCATATATCATCACTTAGATCATAATCTAAGTGATTTTGATGCACAATTAGCATAAGTATCAGTGTTTTAGACCAGAAAATGCTCTTCCTTAAAGGCAAGGAAATTGACAACTATGGAAAGGAAATGATTCAACCTGAGATGTCAGGTTGAGAATTACAGGGCATATTAGTTTTATACTGTGCATAACAAATTACCACAAACCTAGTGGCTTGAAACAACACAGATCTATTATCTTACAGTTTCTGTAGGTAAAATGTCTGGGCATATCATGGCTGAGCTCTGTGCTTATGTTTGAGTGCATGGAGATTGAGGTGTTGGCTGGGCTGTCTTCCTTTCCACAGCTCTGCATCCTCTTTCAAGCTTACATGGGTGTAGGAACAATGCAGTTTCTTGCAGTTGTAGGACCAAGGTCCTCATTTCTTGCTGCCTATTAGCCAGGGGTCACTCTCAGCTCCCAGAGGCAGTCCCCGTCCGCACCATGTGGCCCCCCTCCATCTCTGATGCCAGCAATGGAGCTCCTTCACATGGAATCTCCCTCAAGCTTTGAGTCTCTTATGCCATCTCTAACTTCTAGACCTAGATTTAAAGGGCTCGTGTGGTTAGGTGAGGCCCATCCTTTTGATTAACTCAGAGTCAACTGATGAGTAACCTTAATCACATCTGCAAAATCCCTTTTCCAGATAACATAACAGTGATAGCCAGTCCTATTCACAGATTTCACCCACACTCAAGGGAAGGAGATGACATAAGGAGATGAGGGTCAACAGGAGTCAGTTTAGAATGCTTCCTTCCACACTGGGACCGTAATCTAGGACTCTGACAAAACACAACCTCAGTCAACCGGAAGTCAGCACTCCATCAGTTTACGGCATTAGCTTCCTAACTCCTCTCCCTAAATCAACATTTGTCCCTCCAAACCCAATAATGCAAGAAAAGTTCATCAGTGTAAAATGTGCTTATAACTGGAATTGGAGGCATTATAAGCATGTAAGTTGTAGATTCCTTGAACAGATGCTTCTCTTGGTAAATCTATGTGAAACAATTGGCAACCCAGCTCACGCACCAAACCGAGCCTGTGCACAGCAAACACACCCAAGTTGGATGTTACACTGACCATCCTAGTCACTCACAAAATCAAGCACTCAGACAGAATTGTCAAGAGAGACAAAGGGACCTAACCCACCACCCACCCTAGGCCTTCTAGGTACATTATCCCATTTAAGAATCAAAGCAATTTTACAAAATAAAAATTCTCATTAGTATTTTATAGCTAAAGAATCTGAAATTTTGGTTATGTAACTTGCTCAAGAAAAACATAAGTAGTAAGAGGTAGCACCAAGATTCAAACCCAGGTCATTCCAATTTTATACCACATGTTCTATCCATAGACCCAATAACAATAAATGTTGGTTCATTCTCTGTGAATTCAGCCAGACAATGTATTAAAAAAAAAAAAATCAACCAGCAACACAGAACAGTGTCCCTCATGCAGTCTCAAAAAATAATAAAATACTACACTTGTTCTTGCCCTAAGTAAAACTAAATCTCTCCAACAGTGTCAGATGTATTACTAATTACACAATTACATTATGCAGTCATGCTGGTAATAAAATTCTTGGAGTGCTTTCAGCAAATTCAAGTTTGGGGAAAATAATGGCTTGCTTTAAAATTATTTACTAAATTAAGCAATTCTTTACTCAACATTGTTTTTAATAATTCAAGTACAGGATGTTTTATTATGAACATTTCCCAAAAACAAGTTTAAAAAAAATAATTCTATTCTTATTAGCATGCATGTGGTTGCTCCAGTAAAGAATTTTTTTAAGAAATATTTAATATTTCTGTTTCACCAGGGAGTGGAGAGTTTTTCACCCTTTCCATGATTCTTTCAAATGGGATTAAGTGGCCTCTCCTTCCCACCCCTAAAACTGGCAGAGCTAGGAGGAAAGGCCACAGTTTCATTTACTTCCCTCAGCATGTGAGCACAGATGTTTGTAAGTCCTTGGGAGGAAGAGGGAAAAAATGCTGTGGCAGAGTTTTTACCCCTTCCCAAAGATAACTGCAACATCTCCCATCCCACACTCTCTTCCGCAATATGATTCTGGTGCCCTCTCAACAAGAAGTAGAGCCTACTTGATCTCCTAGACCAGTAGAAGATAGCAGAAGTGAAGAGGGCCCAACCATAACCTGGCCCGGAAGTTTCTGCTTCCTTCCTCTTAGAACACCCACTCTTAAGATGATCCCTCCCAGAACCTTGCCACGTGCTGTGAGACATCCAAGCCACATGAAGAAACCATGCACAGACACTCTGGTTGACAGCCAGCCCAGACTGCCGACCCTATGAAGGAGTCATCTTAGATCTCCAGTCTACTCCAGCCTTCTGATGCTTGCAGCCCCAGCCTCCATCTGACTGCAACTACAGGAGAAGCTCCATGTGAGAACCACCCAACTGAGCCCCTTCAACAAAAACGTGAGACAGGATAAATTGTTGTTTTAAGCTACTGAACTTTGGGGAAGTTTTTTTTATGCAGCAATAGATAACCAGATACCCTCTACAGATTAGTCATATGTATGAACCAAGACAAGGCTTGACCCCTAAGTGAGTGACCATGTCCCCATGGAGGAAGAATTAGAAGTTTCTCTTCTTTGGGCATCTGTTTTCCCATCAATGAAACACTGAGGTAGGACTAGATCAAAAGCCATAACCTAGAAGTCATCATGAGTAGTCACTGGTAAGAGATTTCTAAAAAGCTGGGGGAAACTGCACACGTACATGTGATGAGCCCACACTAGCCAACTAAAAACCAAGTTTCCTTGTTTGAGGCTGTATTTATACAACCTAGTGGGTCAACACTGTTTCCTTCTGCTAGTCAGAAGCTGCGCTTAGCAGTCACGTATGGTTTTCAGAGCAAAAAATGAAATAAAGAGTCAAATGCTGCTTAATTCAGTTAGTTTGTTCAGTACAAAATATTTGTTTGTTTGTCTGTTTGTTTTAAAATGTGAGCTTCCTGGCTAAGAAAGGAGCTCTAAAGGATGAAGAAAACAATAATGACTAAGCAATGTGACTGGTAACAATGCTAATAGCTACTATGTATTGACCATTTACTATGGACCAGTCCACACACAATGCTAAGTGTTAGAAGTATTATTAGTTCATCTGATCCTTCAAATAATTCATGAGGTCAGTACTATTACCATCCCCATTTGACAGAGGGAAAAACTGAAATAAGAGAGACCAACTATGTGTGTAAAGACACACAACTAGTAAATAGCAGTGCTGGGGGTTCCAATCCATCAAATTTCAAAGTCTATATCATACTTGCTCCCAAAAAATCTCTATTTGTGTCTAACTCAAATTAAAAAAAAAAAAACAAACCCAAAGACTGTTCCTTTCACCTCCCTGCCTCTAAGAGGAAGGGGTCCATGGCAGGAGGATGGTTGGTGTTTGCATAAGTGTGTAGGTCTTTGTCATGGCATAAAAATGGGACTGACTAGTGTTTCATAAGACTGGTCAGCATCACTCAGGACTGAGTTGTCTCACACTGCTTTAAGGAGGGGGTGGAAGGGTACAAATTGGTACTAAGCTTTTGGAGACTTGTCTCAAAATTTAATAATGTTGGAGATGTGACTATAGCATGGCGTGGAAATCCTGTTCCTAGGCATATGCCCCAGAAAAACTCATGCACACATAACAAGGAGGTACTTACATGGAGGTTCATCACAAAGTGTTGGTTATAGCAAAAATGTAGAAGCAACTTAAAGATCCATTAACAGGAGAGTGAAAAACTAGACTGCATATTATTGCCATTCAAGGGATTACTATACAGCACTTAAAGTGAATTAACTAGAACTACATGTTTCCAATTGATAAGCATCAAAACAATATGAAAAGGAAAAGGCACACTGCAGAATGATGTATACCATGTGGTCCATTTCTATAAAGTTATACAATAAGCAAACATTTACATGTTGCTAATATACACATATATACATGGAGAATATAAAAAGCATTATGGGACTATTAAATACCAGTCATGATCATGGTTTCATCTGGGAATGGAGGAGAATGGGGAAAGGCCAACATAAGAAACTTATGATTTATTTGAAATATTTTATTTCTGACTCACCTGGGTGGCTCAGTCCGTTAAGCATCTGACTTTGGTTCAGGTCATGATCACACGGTTTGTGGGTTCAAGCCCCACATCAGGCTCTGTGATGACAGCTCAGAGCCTGGAGCCTGCTTCAGATTCTGTGTCTCCCTCTCTCTCGGCCCCTCCCCCACTCACACTGTGTCTCTCTCTGCCTCTCAAAAATAAATAAATGTTAAAAAAAATTTGAAATATTTTATTTCCAAAACTTAGTGGTACATATATGGGTGTTCATTATAATGTCAGTTCATTTTGAATGCTTGAAAGACTTCACAATTTTTTAAACTGTGCAGGGACCCAACTTCCACACCTTACCTGGACTTGTGGCCTTGAGAATCCTCTACTTAGTCACTTCTCCACTTCTCAAGCCCCTAATCTGAGTTCCTTCCTTTCTTTTAATCAAAAGATGCTATTTATTTAGAGCTTCAAGTGCAAACAATCCAGAGATGGTTTGCATCTTAAAAGAAGCTCTAAATAGGAAGAGTTTTCAAGACCTTAAGAGGCAAGCTTATAATAGGAATGACTCTCCTTGGGTTCCTCTAGGCCTCCACTCAAATTATATTCAGTCATTCTACAAATGTTTACTGAGTATTTACTAAGTTCCAGGGACTCAGAGGCTGCCATACTACATACCTCCAAGGGAAGGTAGTGCTCCTGAAGTTGTGCTCTCCAGGCCCTGGGCATCAAATTCTGGGGGGTACCACAGTGACAAAGCATAAAAGGCCATGCTACATAGGTGAGTATTCCAAACGGAATAGAAGAACATTCAGTCATGGATTATCTCTGTTGTCCAACTGCCTCATTTTACCCAAATGGGGAAACAAGGCCCAGAGATGGGGCTGGAGTTGCCTAAAGTCACAGAGCAGATTAGGGATGAGGACTCATGTCTCTGGACTCCAAGCTAATGCTCATTTCTCTGCCCTATACTGTCTCTTTCTACATTCCATAAGACTGTCCATGAGCAGGATAGACAGAGGAAGTGAACAAATAAGAAGGAAAAAAGAATTACCTGTGCCCCTTTCCTCAAAACAATGCCACTTCTCTCTCCACATTCTTACTTTCATCACCTCCCCTGGCTTTCAAGCAGCAGGTGTTGAAATGTACAATTGATCCCAATGCTGGCCACACCCTCCAGTGTTACCATTAATCACCCACTCCACAAAGAAAGTGTCCCCTGCTTTAAGTCAGGACTCAACCAGGAGACAGCTCTTCCAGAAGCAGACTAGGGCAATGGGAAACAAAGGCATGAGGGAGAGGTGAGAAAAGCCCAGGAGGTTTTCTTCTCACTCCAGTTCTGCCATTCACATACTGAGTGAGCTTGAACATCCTTTCCCCCTCTCTGAGCTTCCACTTGATCACCAGGTTCTAAAAGAATAGTCCTGACTTTTATCAATGACAAATATCACCAAGGAGGGGTTTACAATCCTGAGTCATATACACAACATAACCTGAATGTAATTAGGTGATCTGAACAGATGCCCTAGAAAGTAACAGGTCATAGTCATCTGTAATGTGTGATGTCCTCTATCAGTTCCCCATTTTCCAGAGAGGTGTACCCCAGTTTCCCCTCTGAAAACCACATTCTCCACCACTCTCTGCCAATAGGCTTTAGAGAGAGTTCCACCCCTAACTCCCTAACTCCCTAACTCCACGTGGGGATCATAGAACCCATATCCTAAGCCAATCAGACCAGCCTATCTGCCCTGAACACAGTGATGGGTTCAGCCATGGACAGAGTGAATGAAAGAAACTGCCCATTGCTGGGAGCTTGAATGCAAGCTTAAGCAACAGAAAATGGAGCCAAGAGATGAAAAGAAATAAATTGGTTCCCAATGACCTTATTTAGCCCCAGTATCCGACTGTCCCTGAAGCCATCCTTATTCCTGAACTTTAAATTCCCTAAACCTTAAATTTTCTTTTTTAGTTACTTGAGATGAGTTTTCTGTCACTTAGAATGGAAAGAATCCTGAATGACACACTATCCCACACAGGAAGGTCATCAAGCTTCCCTTTGATTACCTTCAGCTGCAGGGACTGCTCTACCTCTTAGTATTTCTGCCAAGCTTATTTTTTCCTTGCCTCTCCAAGCCACTCCAAGGGAGACATCAAGGGACAGCTGAGAGAAGAGAGGAAAGACAGATGTGAAGAGAGAGACCATCCATAGCTGCAGGGCTGGCTGACATTTATGGGAAGTGTTAAATCGCTAGGGTCTTCCAGGTTGTTTAATATCATATATTGATTTGCTTTTGTTTCCCTGAAGGGACGAAAGGTTTGAGTAACAGCCAATGTTCCCATGAGAGCAAGTGCCAGAGGGTTTTACTGAACATGAAAGAATGGAAAGTCAGAAAAGAAAAGAAAAAGGGAAGAATGATGGGCTGTGAAATTGGAAAATAATATGTACGTCACTGGGGCTGACATGGCCCTGAACAAGCAGGTGAGGAGGGTGAAATCTATCTTGGACATCTTGCCACTTTCTCTAATGGCATCTGTAACCTCTTTCCTACCTCACTGCTACTCTCTCCACAGGGGCGCCATCTTGATTCTTCCAGAAAAAAAGGGTAATTAGAGTTGTTCTTAAGTACTTTTCACACATTCAGCCCTTGGGCCTTTCACATACCCTCATTTATTTAATAAGGATTTGTGAGGTGTCCATTATATGCCAGAATAATCTTTTTATTGTTGTTGTTGTTGTTGTTCCTTTTAGAACGCAATTTGAATTTGTAATTAAGTTTGTAATTATAATTTAAATTGCTAATCCCTTCTATTTCTGTGAGCATCTGGTCCTCACAGCGTCCCCACGTGGTAAGCACAAAAGAGACTGTTCTGCCAGACACCGAAGGAGAACCAGGATGTCTGCTGTGGCTGCACACCTAGTTCAGTGCCCAACACGGAACGGGACCCGGTCAGCAGTGCACAAATGAATCACAAGAACACCCTTTTCACAGAAGAGCACACAGAAACTCAAGGAAGAGACACACCAGCCCAAGTGAAAATCAGGTGGATTAAGAACCAGGTGTTTTTTGTTGTTGTTTTTTTTTTAACACCTCCTTAATCCAGGATGTCTCCTCCTACAACCCATCACATCCTCCCAGCACTCCACTGTTCTCTAGCCTGCTGGCTGCAGTTTTACAGAGTCAGAAGTTTGGCCACCTAGCCCCGTCTCCAGTCTTCTCTCTTTCTTCAACCTCAGCTGGAGAGGGGGTAGTATGCCACACAGAAGACACACATAGTACCCTCTGCCAAACATATGCCCAAGGAACACCACACCACAGACCGAAGTGAGAGGGGCTGACAAGGGTGACTTCCTCATGCATCCACGCCCTGGGTTTCTTTTGATCCACTCAGATCTAATTTTCTGAATTCTATCAGCATCATCATCGTCATTATCATCACTGATGTTTTCTGAGTGCTTACTAAGGATCAGACACTGTCCTGAGCCATCTCATTTGCATTACCTCATTTCATTCACCCACAGCCTTATGAAGCTGTTATAATGATAAGGATGAATTATTCTATCTTTGCCAATGGAGAAGAAAGGCTCAGAGATAGCTACAAGGTCATGTAGCCACCTATTGGCAGAGGCTGGGTATGAATTCAAGTCTCTCTTATACTCCCTCCTCCCACCAAGGTCTGAACTAATCAATAGGCAATACAACAAACAAACAAAAGACATCAGATTGTCCAGCATAGGCAGCCCTTGCTGCCTATGCTGCTTCATTTATTTTCCTCTGTAACAAACTTGCTGTGTGACTTTGGGCAAGTCACTTAGTCTCTCTGGGCTTGGGTCTATATATCTGTAGAAGTGAGAAGATGGACTAGAACTGTCTGGCCTCAAAGTGTTTAAGTGTCCTTCCAGCTCTGACATCATGTTTTCAGATTCCTTCCTTCCTGTTCAAATGCCACCTCTACCTTTTGGGAATGAAGAATGTCTTGTTAAAAGTGAAAAATACCTAGCATTGCCCCTTTGCAGGAATCCTTAAATGAGATTGAAGCATGTTATTGTAGCAAATCACAGAATCCTAGAGAACCAAGAGAACATTCTAGTTACAAATTAATTATAAAAAATCTAATAGCTGTCATTTATGGGAACATTTTGCTGAGTATTCCATATACTGTTCCACAGAGCTTTTGAGCAACACTGTAAGACCTGGGCTTGTATTATTCACAGTGTTTAGAAGAAGAAATGGAGGAACAGAGTGGTTAAGTAACCTGCCTGAGGTTACACAGCTGGCAAGTATTGAAATTCAGCTGGGCCTTACTCCAAAGCATCTCTCAGAAATCTCATCCACGTGTCCAACCCAGAGCAGAAATTGTCTCTCAAAATCCCAGTTACCAGGCTCTGCCTGAAGACCTGCAATATAGTGAAAAATTTCTAAAATATTCAGCCATTTAGAAGTGGAGATCACAGGCAAACAAAACACATAGCCTTGGGTCCCAATTGAAAAGAGAAGAGAGGTATGTGTGCGTCTTTCTGAAGTGGTCCACCAAAACAGAAGGAACTCTACCTTCTTCTTGGTGTTGTATCTGCTCGTAGCAAAAATGGTGCTTAAAAAAATGAAAAACTTTTTTTTATTTTTTTTTCAACGTTTATTTATTTTTGGGACAGAGAGAGACAGAGCATGAACGGGGGAGGGGCAGAGAGAGAGGGAGACACAGAATCGGAAACAGGTTCCAGGCTCTGAGCCATCAGCCCAGAGCCTGACGCGGGGCTCGAACCCACGGACCGCGAGATCGTGACCTGGCTGAAGTCGGAGGCTTAACTGACTGCGCCACCCAGGCGCCCCGGAAAACATTTTTTTAAATGCACTGATCAGTCTCCTGTGCAATGTCAACATCGTTAGTCTACTCGATGATAAGAAAGCAAGCTAGTTGCCAGCAGGACAATAGACCACTGCATTAGACTGTATTCCTTGCCTTTAAGCAGAGACAAGTATGATGGTAATGATTCCTATGGCAACAACCAAGACAGGAGGGCAGTGTATGGAAGAATTTTGCCTCAAAGACCGGATCTCCCAGTCCTCTCCCAACTTTGAAAACCTGTACATTATTACAAATGCTTCTCTTTTACTTTGCACTGCAAATGCTCTCAGGTTCAGATAGTCCCAGAGTTTTCCAGTGCCCACTGGCTTAGCTCTTCATTGCACTCTGATTCTCTTGTGGTTTGCCCCCAAACAAAGAATGTGTGGTTCGAATTCAAGCTCAACAATGTGACCTTGGGCTAGTCACTTCCCCCTCTAAACCTTCATTCTTCATCTACAACAAAGCGGTTGGATTAAGAATGGCAGATCAGTTTTCTTCCATGAACTTACTCCATTCATTTGCTAGTGGCTGTGCTAAAAAGGATTATGAAGTCCACTCTGAACTCAGCATCAAAGACTGATTGATTGGTGATGTCTGCCATGGCCATTAGAGGAGTAAGAAGTAATTCCTGTGCTATGCCTGTGGCCATCCACAGACCAGATGATATCTGAAGTTCTGCTCTGACGGTTCATCCTTTTTCTCCTTTTGTCTCTACAACATTAGGAATACATTCAGTCAAACTTTCTCAAATTTTTCCAACAAAGTATTTCATATGGAGACAAATGGAATAAAGATATATAGAAAAGCACAATTAAAGGGTCACTGGTTTTAGATTTACTACATCAGCCCTACAAAACCAGCTGGATTATATTTCCCATCTTTGGTTGCCTTGAGATTACCTGCTCTATTCTTCAATAAACCTCCCTTTATCAAACTCAACTGAGTTGAATGTTGTTGCTTGCAACCAAATTAACTCTGCTTTTTACCAGGAACTTAATAGTTACCACATACTGAGCACTTACAGGTATCAAGCATTGTGCTAAGAGCTAGACTTAATTACATTTAGTCTCCATTACCATCCTAGGAAATAGGTGCTATTACCCCTCTTCCACACATAGTGAAATGGAGATTAACCACAAGGTCTGTTTTCCTAACTGTACATTTTGCTAAACAGCTTCCAAATTATATTCCGGTAATTTTAATCTTTAAGAGAAGAGGAGGTGTCAAGACCAACTGGTACTACAGAACATGCCATGTTTATTCTGCAACCTCACATGCCTCTTGGGCTCAGCACCATATACTCCTAAGGATGCACGTGTGCTATTTGGAAACACAAAATCCAGTAGGTCCATCAAAACGTACTCATGAAGGGCTATTTTGACATGTTTTCAGGGAGTATTTTGGGTAGTCTTCTTGCCAACTCCCCCAGGTTGGTGACTGGGGCACCTACTCCATCTCAGTAACCACCCCCTCCCCCTGCTGTGGCAATGTGACTGCACTCACTGCAGGGCATCCTCCTGGCTTGGAGCCCTCTACTCCTGTCCTCTTTCTTGGAAAGCCTTCCATCTTCCAAAAAAGGCAACCAAAAGTATTTCCAATGCTTATTTATTTGGGGACAACTTAGAAGTGGTAAGTTTAATTCCTTCTTCCATTTTTTAATCAAGAGTTTGATTGTAAGACACCAAGTTGGCAAGAGCAATAATAATGTGCCCACAAGTAGAGAAATAGTATGCTATTAACAAGTGCCTTCAAATTAATCTGAGGATATTTTGAACATGGAAATGCACCTCTTAACACCCTTATCTTTTTGGACCCATGCACCTGGCTGTGGAAGAGATTTACACTTGCAAATTTTAAGCTCTAACAGAGAAATATTTCTGCTTCGACCAAGCTTCAAGCTGTTCTTTAAAAGAAGAAAAGAAAGAAAAAGAAAAGACTTTGTTGTATTTGGCATTGAGATTTGTTCAGGGCAAAGAGGTGGCATTTGCAGGGATGAAAGAAGAAAGAATATTTAACGAGTACTGTAAAAAAACTAGAAAAGTTTATCATTCGTGGGGCCTCAGAACAGACCCAGTAGGAAGAAAGACTTTTCTATTTCTGCAAATTTAGTTTGTTGTTATTGTTTTGTTTGGTGGGCCGAGTTTGAGGTTTGATCAAAAAAGTTTGCAAGTTTCCTCCAGGTGAGAGGAGAGAAGCATAATAAGAAATACAGGAATAATTACAGCTGCTTACTATGGATGTAGTATATGCTGGGCACTGTGTTAACCTCTCTACTTTGTATTATTTAATTTAGCTTTAATCTCCCCAGCAACCCAGGAGGTAAGTCTTATTATCACCACTGTTTTACAAATGATGAAAATGAGAGGCAGATAGACTCGAAACCTTGCCCAAAGTCACACAGGTACTAAGTGGCAGAGCTCATTCTGAGCCCAGAGGCAGCCCTACTGGTGGCTTTGTCATGCTACCACTGTGGAAAAGTCCCCAGGCCCCAGAAGCTACAGTCCTGACAAAGGCCACCTTTGCCAGCACTGAAAAGGCGACCCTGGGCTTCAGGGTGAGGCACACCTGTTTTGTAGGAATTCTCTATTCCTCCAAGGACCCCACAGTCTTGGGGACATTTACAGCTCAAAGAGACCTGAAATATAACCAACTCCCCTTCCCCACTCCATTTTACCACGAAGAAACTGAGGTTCAGGAAGTCAAAAAGAACCTGTCCAAGGTAAGAACCAAAAGCAGTGTCTCCAGAATCATCTTTTCCTCACTTCCTTATCTCTGCTGCCTAGTCACATCCTTTACCACCTGGGACTACCTATCACAGCATATCTACATTCAGTGGTACTTCTCTTAAACCCACTCCTTCAATAAAACTCATCCACCAGCATCCTAACCCTACAGGTTTCTGCTAGTTGAACCCTATTATGTTGAGAAACTGAATCTTAGAATTTCAGAGTAAAAAAGTCTCAAACATATAATTTTATCCATTTCCCTCCCAACAACACCCCTCCCCCTGCCATTTTAAAGATGGGAAACAATATTCCAGAGAAAAGAAGGGACTGATAGTGACTAGGAACCTCAAGAGGCATGCGGGATTGGAGTACAGTAATTCTGGACTTCTCTTATATTAATTTTTATACTGAAATAGAGAAATTTAGCCTTACTACTACATAATATGCAGGCCAGCACTGGTTCCCTCCATTTGAGGTGAGGACTCCAATGGGTTCTGAAAGAATGGAGTTACAGAGCTCAGAAGAGTCAAAAGTGGGTCTTCTCTTGTTTGCTTGGGTTTTGAGTATTACAATATACTGAAATTTATAGGCTCCAGGATGTCACTAAAGTCGTTAACTGATAAAAGAAATAAGACTGCTGAATAGTGGAATATTTATACTACTCTGTAATGAGGTAGGACGTAATCATGAAAATCATTAGTACCCCACTGAGATTAGTTGATTATTTTACAGGAAAATACTGAACAGTTGTTGAAATTAAAGTTAAGCAAAAAAAAAAGAAAGAAAAAAAGAAAAAAGAAATAAATTAAAGTTAAGCTACTCATTTTTTATAAAAAAAAAAATTAGAATCTTCCAAATTTGGTGTAAAAAGAAAATAACTCTTTCTATGGAGACAGCATTTTGAAAACTGATGTTGGAAATGTTGCCCCATTTAATATTGCCTCAATTGTGTCTTGAATAAAAACTTGGTTTCTTAACCTATTTAAAAGTCCTCCAAATGAGTAATTTCAGTGGTTTTAATCCAGGTTTTATTAATTTTTTAAATGTTTATTTTTGAGAAAGAGAGAGAGAGAGAGACAAGAGCATGAGCAGAGGAGAGGCAGAGAGAGAGGGAGACACAGAATCCGAAGCAAGCTCCAGGCTGTGAGCTGTCAGCACCAGAGTCCAATGTGGGGCTCAAACTCACAGACCGCGAGATCGTGACCTGAGCCAAAGTCAGACACTTAACCGACTGAGCCACCCAGGTGCCCCTTAACCCACTTTTTAAAAGATAGAAATTTACTAGCTAAATTTCAGTGAAAACCTTTACATGAAGTAGTGGATAGAATGTTAAAATGAACACCATGATTTACAAAGTACGTCCAATTATACCCTTTGGTGGATCAGTATATCTCTGTGCAGTGTATTTTCTATTTTGATAGTGAAAATTGCGTGTCAAAATAAATGTAATTTGGACAATAATTTATAAGTATCAAAATCTTAAATAAAGATTTTTAAAAAAAGCATAGTGAAGGGGTGCCTGAGTTGCTCAATCTGTTGAGTGTTAGACTTTTGATTTTGGTTCAGGTCATGATCCCAGGATCATGGGATTGAGCCCTCAGTCAGGCTCTGTGCTGAGTGTGAAGCCTGCTTGGGATTCTCTTTCTCCACCTCTGCCTCTCTCCCCCACTTGCACTCTCTCTGTCTCTAAAATTAAAAAAATAATAAAATAAAATATAGGAAAATCGGGAAAAAAAACATGTTCTCTAAAAAAAATAGCATAATGAAGCATAGTTCAACCACACTGATCTCCCTAAAATATTAATAATATGTAACTGTTTTACATGCTTTATTAATATTTAACTGAGAGCAAAAAGATTTTGCTTTTATTTTAAAATGTTTTACTTCCATTCTCATGCTTTAAAGTTTTCTATTTGCTTTAGATTTTATAACATACCAAATATCTAGTACAGTAACAGTTAAGTATAACTTTAGAATAAATGTGCATATATTTGAGGTGTGTACACAACAGTATTTTACAGAGAGGGACTTGTCCAGAAAGTTTGGCAGCTTCTGCTCTAAAGGCTCACGGCTGGGGATGTGGAAACCCAAGGCCCAGAAGAACTCCTGGCCTCTGGTCATCTTTGCCAGAGTCACTGCAGCTCAGCTTAAGATGCCAAGTTCCTGCCATGGCAGCTGCAGATAAGAATAACTAAGCCATTTGAGTTCCTGCATCCAGAGAAAACCCCAAGGGTCACCCTCCAGCCCTATCTCAAGCCTAACAGGCTACCGGCTCTTAGAAAAGCCTTACAGAGTTTAAAATTTTGTGCCGAACTGCTACCCAATCACGTTAATCCTCTCCTTGAAAAATCTTCTAAATTTTCCTCCTGCCCAAAGTTTATAGTCCATGGACCTTTACCCATATTCCACTTGTTTTGTGGAATACATCTTATAGGGAGAAATTGATTAAAGACTTTAAGAGTACATCAGCCCATTGGAAGTGTAAAAAGCCATTAAAATAATGAGGTAGACCTATAATTATTGATATGATGAATTATGTCCATGATATATTATGAAGCAAAAAAGCATATGTACAGATTATGTATAAAACACATGTGCAGAATAACTCCCCCCTCCAAAAAAAAATAGCTCCCCTAAACACACACACACACACACACACACACACACACACACACACACACTTCTAACTATAGTTATCTCTGAGTGATGGGTTTAGGGATGATTTATTGCTCATCTGTATTTATTTCTATTACAAACTTGCATCATTTGTCTAAAAAAAATAAAGAAGTCTTTATTAAGTGAACTGATCAAAATCAATATTGCCACTAAATAGCTCCTAGGAATGGTTTTACTTACTACAATAAGAATGACAACAACTACCCCTTAGCATATGATGGTGGTTTTGCTTTAAAAGTCCTTTTTAGTCCATTATCCCCTCCAGTCTTTACAACATAATGATATTCTGAAAGCAGTATCTGAAATTATCTCTCTCCTACTCAAAACACCTTCTAAGCCTATCTGCTATTACAGGAAAAAACTACAAAATCATTTGTGTAATATTCAGATCTTTTATAATATGACCTTTTCCTACCACTTCATCTTTGTTTCCTTCTGCTTCTCACCACCATGCATATTCCAGCCACCCTGTTTCTGAATTCATCATATACTTTCCAGTCTCTTTTCATGCTTTTCTCTCTAGAACGTCCTTTCTGTATGTTCTGCCTTATAAACTCTTGTCAGTTCTTCAAAACTCAGTGTTTCTCTATAGAGAAATAATTACCCAGGCATTCTATTCTCTCTATCCCATAGCCCTTTCTTTCATCTTTCTTCTATAGTATGCTTTCCTGAGGTGACAGCAAACTCCTCAAGAGCAAGGGTCCTGTTTATTCAATTATGAATTCTTAACAACAAGCACAATTCCCGGGCCATAGGAGATACTCAATAACTAGTAGCTTCCCTGAAGAAAAGTTACCCTGAATAAAACATAGAGAAGAAAAAGTTAGATTAAAGTAGTATCTCCAAGAGACCTGGCCAGCCTTGATAAGGGAAATCTCATGTGATTCTACAATAAGTGACAAGACAGAACCAAGCAGGAAAAAAAAAAAAAAAATCTGTCAGCCAATCAGGACACCTAAAGGTCTCAACTTCCCAGAGAGTCTCTGACCTTTAATTACAAGTCAGAAATCAGATCCATTTCCGGGAAGTTTGGGAAGCCAATCCATTTAGTGGGAGCTCTCCATGGTGCTGAAGCTATTAAACTCATCCACCCATTTCCCTTAACTCATTCAATAAGGGATTATCGGTGTCCTTCTGTAAAAGGATTTTTCTAGGCTCTAGACTAGAAGTGCAGTGAATGATCAACAAGATAAATAATATTTATGCATTCTTGGAACTTACATTCAAGTTGTAGACAAAGGCACTAAACACAGAAAGAAAAAAATATTTATATATACACCAAATTCTGATGAAGGTGATACAGAGAATTAGAATAAGGTGACGTGGCATATAAAAAGTGGCAACTGTGGATGGCCAAGAAAGCCTCGCTGAGGAAATAGTATTTATGAAGGGATCTGGAGACAAGAATCGGCCAGCCAAAATAAATCTTTCCAGGAAATCACCGTAGAGAAAGAAGAAAAAGCTTGGTATGTTCAAAGAACAGAAATAAAGCCTATGTAGCTGCAGCATGGTGACTGAGGGAAATAAGACTGAGGAGAATAGAAAAGGCATGATCAACTATCAACAATGGCCAAAGTATGGAAAGACCCCAAATGTCCATTGATGGATGAATGGATAAAGAAGATGTGACAATGGAGTATCACTCAGCAATCAAAAATAATGAAATCTTGTCATTTGCAACTATGTGGATGCAACTAGAGGGTATTATGCTAAGTGAAATTAGTCACTCAGAGAAAGACAAATATCATATGGCTTCAGTCATAGGAGGAATTTAAGATACAAAACAGATGAACATAAGGGAAGGGAAGCAAAAATTATAGAAAAACAGGGAGAGGTACAAAACATAAGAGACTCTTAAATATGGAGAACAAATAGAGAGTTACAGGAGGGGTTGTGGGAAGGGGGATGGGCTAAATGGGTAAGGAGCATTAAGGAATTTACTCCTGAAATCATTGTTGTACTATATGCTAACTAACTTGGATGTAAATTTTAAAAATAAATTTTAAAAAAAGAAGAGGCATGATCAAATAGGTATTTTTATGTTGGGATAAGAAATTTCACTTCTTTCCAAATGTGATTAGATAATCTTGCTAATGAAAACTTTCCAGACAGAGCTTACAGATGGATGAGGGGCTTCAATCCTCCTCTGGACTAATCCTGAAACTTAACCTTTGGGACTAGACAATATTACAATTTCTCTAGTTTTGTTTTTGATCCTTAAGATCAGATGATCTGAGTTTAACAATCAAGCCAGAAATAATATAGGTAAGGAGTACACAGAAATGAGAGAGTAGATAGTTTATAAGTCTATGAAAGACACATAAAACCCAGGGGAGTCCAATGGCAAGTTGATAATCAGACTACTACAATGTAAGCTTAATTAAGGCAGAGACTTCTTCTGTCTTATTTATTACTAGATCTCCAATGCCTTAAGGGTGCCTGACCATATTAGATGCCCAATATATACCTAGTGATTAAACAAGTGGAAAAAAAAAGAATTAAAGACGTGGTGGCCATGCAAATGTACTTCACATATCTGCAACTACAGGGAGCATAATTCAGCAAAGGCCCCTGATGATTAAATCCACAAGTTTCAAATGGACTGCTCCGAAACAATGACTGAGTGTGGCAGGAATATTATGGAAGCCCATTCCTGGAGATACAGGACTCCTTAATAGCCTTGCTGAGCTTTTCTTTGACTGCGCATCAGTCTATGATGCTTTTACGAAGACTTCTTTGCTTCTCCCCTTCATTAGGAGTCAGATTTCTGTTGCAGTCTGATCGCTCCCCCAGACTCTCCTGCCTCCCTCTGCATTTTTTTCTAAGTTGTTTCCCCTAATGAAATCCTTGGACATTTAATCCCATATTGGCTTCTGTTTCTTGGAAGACCTAGACTAATGCAAAATATTTAGGGTACTGCCAACTGAGCTAGATACTAACAGAATCTCTTGCTCCTGTGGGGTTATCTACTCATGTACTTCTTTTCAAGGCACTAATTGAGCAACCTGGGAGCCAAAGGGGAGGACAGGCAAACAGCTGCTCCTAAATGGAAAGGGAAATTAAGAGTGACAAGTTGAAAACAGATTCTGAAAAATCTTCTATCTATTTCCTCCTATTGCTTACTGTATAAGAGCTACTTTATATCTCTGGTTTAAAACCTTAGCAAATTCCATTTTTAATGTCTTTAAAAATTAGTTCCTCTATAGCTATAATTTCCATAACTCAAAGTGTTTGAACAGGAAGCATTTCCTCATCTAGTCTCTTGAATTACAATTGGTTGATAAAGGAACCAGTGATTGTGGCTTAGAAAATATTTGTGCTATAGTTTAAGATGTGCACATCTTTTATACATTCTTGATCAAAGTTTATTCTCCCAACAGCCATATAAATTAAGTAGAACAAGGAATATTATCCCCCCTCCACAAGTGACATTTAAGAATGTAAAATAGCTTCTTAGTAATTTATAGAATATAGAGTACCCAGACCTAGTCTTTTGGCTTGGAGCACAGTGCTCTTTCTTCAAATCATGCTGCCTGTCATACCTGTCATAGCTAGTCCATGGTGTGAACATTTTCCCTTCTTTACTTTTCTTTCTTTTCTTTCTTTTCTTTCTTTCTCTTTCTTTCTTTCTTTCTGTCTGTCTGTCTGTCTTGTTTTGCTTGGTTTTTGTTTGTTTGCCTTCCCAGCAACCACTCTACTTTCTTCTGATAGAAGCGCCTCTCCTCAATTTTCAGATGATGTGTTAATTAAGGGACTAATTCCACCACATCTCTAAAAGTGAACATGTGACCTATGATAGGCCAGTCATAACACTGAATCCCCCATGGATAGGCACAGGCACTGAAAGCCACTAGAAACCCTTGCTGAATCCACTGGGGGAAAGTTATTTTCTTTTTTTCTTTTTTTAATATTTATTTATTTTTGAAAGAGAGAGAGAGAGTGCACAAGTGGGGGGAGGGAGACACAGAATTAGAAGCAGGTTCCAGCCTCTGAGCTGTCAGCACAGAGCCCAATGGGGGACTTGAACTCATGAACTACAAGATCATGACCTGGTCTGGAATCGGATGCTTAACTGACTGAGCCACCCAGGCACCCGCAGAAAAGGGCATCTTCACATGGGTTGCTAAGCTGGCAGGCTGTAAACCCTATTACCAACACATGGAAAAATCCCTTCCTGGGTGAAGCAATATAGTAAAAATCATGGCTGAGAGGTAGAGAAACAAATCCCTGGTGATTTCATTTGAACACCTAGATGTAGCTATACCTGAAGGCTTTACAGTTATGAAAGCCAATAAATGTCCTTTTAAGGATTTAATGGCTTGAATTGTGTTTCAATTGGAGCAATATGTAAGTAGTGATAGGAGCAAAGTTACCTCAGAAAGGAAAAACATAGTGATAGTAAATAATTTTCATGGTTTAGATCTAGAACGTCTTAAGGCTTCATGCAAACTAATGCTCTCATCATTCATTTTTATTTCCCATTGCTACCAGTGAACATAGAACTAAAATTGAAAAATTTCAAAAGCATTTTTCCTTGAACTTCAAAATATCAGTTGGATAATTCTCCCTAGACATGTTAACATCTGCACCAGAAAGAATAAAATACAGTGCCTTTAATTCCAGGAGCTCTAGATTTTGGGAGGAAGGAATAGATAGTCACTGAAGTAATGAGATGAAAAATGGGCATAAAAGTATGTCTCTGTTAGGTTCTCAGAGGAAAAAGAAGAAAGACTTTAAATCACTACTGGATAATGTTAGAATTTATGAGTAAAGTCTCCCTCAAAACCCTCTATCCCCCTTCCTTTATTTTTCTTCATACCACTTCTTTTTTTTTTTTTTTTCAATGTTTATTTATTTTTGGGACAGAGAGAGACGGAGCATGAATGGGGGAGGGGCAGAGAGAGAGGGAGACACAGAATCGGAAACAGGCTCCAGGCTCTGAGCCATCAGCCCAGAGCCTGACGCGGGGCTCGAACTCACGGACCGCGAGATCGTGACCTGGCTGAAGTCGGACGCTTAACCGACTGCGCCACCCAGGCGCCCCTCTTCATACCACTTCTAACCTAACACACAGTAAGTTAGTTTGTTTAATTATAACCTACCTCCTCAACCAAGGATGTGGGCTCCATATGGGCAGTGACTATGCCTGTTTTGTTCATTATTCTTATCCCCAGCTCCCAGAACAATGCTGCTATAGAGTGAGTACTAACAGGAAATAGTTGAGTGTTTGTTGAAAAGTCTTTGCATTTCTACAACTTTTAAGTGATGTTTTATAATAACATTAAAATATTATAGCAATACCAATTGATGGATATGTTTAACTATTTAAATAGAACATTCTACATTCATACAAAAAGCAGAAATGTATTTTATAAGCACATCTCCATTTGCTGTATAAATTGGAACTATAGTTCATTGAATCACAAATCATGCCAGCACCACCTTTGCAGCCAAAGCAACTCAGAAGAAGCAAACAAGCTGTAGAACTCTGCTAATATATTAACCACCATCCACATGTGGATATTGAGCCCTTGAAATATGATGAGTCTGAAATGAGATGTGCTGTAAATAAAAACAAACAAAAAACAACAACAATAAAAACAAATAGGATTTTATACATGCACTGAGTACAAAAAAAGAATGTAAAATATGTCATTAGTAATTTTTACTTTAATCACATGCCAACATGATAATATTTTTTATGTATCTGGGTTAAATAAAATATATCTTTAATGAATTTCTCCTGTTTCCTTTTCTTTTCTTGAATGCAGCTATCAGAAAATTGAAAGTCTGTGGCCTGAATTTGTAGCTTGCCTCCCACTTCTGTGGCACAGATTCTCTACAAGGTGAAAGCTCTGTAAACACAGGTCTGTAAGGTTGAATGATGGACCCTGAGGCCCCTCTCTGTCTCTGGCTTGACCATTCCAGGAAGCATTAACAGACACTGTTATAATAAGAACTTTCTCTTGGCTACATTCTTTTTTTTCTTGAGCCAACTGTTTAATATCTTCACAAAGCGATGCACTTTTTATGCCAAAGATTTCTGGGAGTGGAATTCCTGACAAAGCCAATGTCACAGAGGGTAACCACAAAGTACCCTGGGTACATGACAGTTTTGACTCCTTTATTTTGATGTCACCGACAGTTTGATATGTCTCTGTTAAAAATCTCCCACATCAAATTAGCAACGTTGAAAAAAATTGGCTTCTTTCAATCCTTAATCCTTTGCTACAATGCAGTTCAGAATGTTCTCTTTTATTGAAATTCCTGTCTCATTTTTTTGTCAATTTTAAATGTTTTCTCATCTAGTCATATTAACAAGGAGTCTTTAATGGTTGCTTAACTACTTTTGGTGTCTATTTGTTTTGTCTCTCATCACCCAGAGGCAGATTAAATTTGGGTTCATGTTGCCCTTCTCTCTAACTCAGCAACAATCTCAGAAACAATGCCTTCTAGTTTTTTGCTTCAATCCTGGTTCTCAGGGGAAAACAGTTGGAATGATTGAATGAATCCATCTCAGCCCCCAGGAATACTATCTGTATTGTTCAGCTCATTTCTCAAAGCCAAAAGAAGCCAAGAGGAACTACTCTAATTTCCTACAATCCAAGGTTTAGATGCTGCCCACAACCCCTTCCCAGCTTTCTCAGGTCAAGTCCATAGAAGAACTGGGAAGCAGGGAGATCAGGTGGTATGGTCTTCAGATCAGGCACGTCAGAATCACTGGGGATCTTGTTAAAAATACAAGTCAGCCTACAGTTGAAGAACCAGAGGGAAGTATAACCAAATGTCTGGAAAGGAAAATATAGGGAGAAAACCAAGGAAAAAGAAGACAAAAGGGTTGGCCTGAGCCTTTGCAGTGGGTGGCATTACCATACATAGGAGTTGGACCCTCATTTCCATACCACTTTGTAAATTTTCCCACTTCAAATGTTTTTCTTTAGAACACATTGCTGAAGAGTGCCTGGGTGGCTCAATTGGTTGGGCATCAACTCTTGGTTTCTGCTTAGGTCATGGTCTCCCTGGTTTGTGGGATTGAGCCCCACAACAGGATCTGCACTGATGGCATGAAGCCTGCTTCAGATTCTTTCTTTCTCTCTCTCTCTCTCTCTCTCTCCCTCTCCTCCCTCTCTCTCTGCCCTTCCCATGCCCATGCTCATGCTCATGCTCTCTCTCTCTTTCTCTCAAAATAAATAAATAAACATTTAGAATACATTGCGTGATGCACAACACTCATGAGCATATTGTCTCCCAATGTGTCTTTACCAAAGATGGCTGAAGTTTTGTGCCAATGTTTGTGGAAAATACATAAGAGTAGGCCATGGCTACAGATAAGGAGCTATGGGTTCTTATTAAAAAGAAAGAAGGAAAATAATAAAGGGAGAATAATAAGGACCAAGAATCACAATCTTGAGTATAAAGACACTTGGGAACAGCAGCCAAGATGAAAATTATAAATATGCATATGTATCCAAAGTAAGGAAATAAAAGAAAATTAAAAGGGAACAAGCTTTAAGAAAGAGTTTAAAGACACATAGTAAAGGAAAAGAGATAAAATGTTCTGTACTTCAGGGTCTAGAGTGGGAATAACAGCTATGGCTGAGAACTTAGAGTCAAGAACAAATTTTATTTGAAGGCACTGGTGCTCCTATGGACAAGTTCACTCTGAACCTAGGAAAGACAGCTACCCTACCTCCTGTGGGATTTCCCCTCTTGTTGCCTGATACAAGAAAATTTAGTTTGAGGACCATTTGTCAGGGTTACCCAAAGAAATTACCAATAGAAAATATATATTCTTTTGGTAAAGAGACTTACTATAAGGAATTGGTTCACATAATTATGGAGGCTGAAATATCCCAACACCTGCAGGAACTAGACAAGCTGGAGACCCAGGAGAGCCAATGATGTAAGTTCCAGTTTGAAGTCCAACAGGCTCAAAGGACCAGGAGGAGTTGGTGTTTCAGTTCAAGTCTGAAGGCAGATAAAACTGTTGTCCTGGCTCAAGGCAGTCAGGCAAAAGGATGATCAGACTTTTGTTTTATTCAGGCCTTCAGCTGATTGGATGAGAGCCACTCCCATTAAGGGGGCAATCTACTTGACTCAATCTACCAATTCAAATGTTAATCTCATCCAGAAATACTCTCAAACACCCTCAAAGATGCACCTAGAATGTTTGGCAAATACCTGGGCATTCCATGGCCCAGTCAAGTCAACACATAAAATAAACCATCACTGGGACTCTCCCAAGCTGTTGCAAACACACCTCTACTACAGTTCCAATTATAGGCCCCAGGATTTAACTTCAGAACCACAGCATCATCAAATTTTGCCCAGTAAAAGCTGATTTTTGTAGAAATACATCAGAAAAGTTAAATAAGAGGATTTGAACATCTCACTTAAGTAAGTCACACCTCAATAAGAAAAAGGAAGTGGAATGAGGGTAATGTTACTGCCACACTATCTACAGTGAAACCCTTCCTACAGCTGTTAGAGCAATTGCAGGCTATGGACAAATGCACAACTGGAGAGTCTAGAGTCCCAAGCTGAAGAGTCAGTATGTTAGAAAAGGAGGATTCCCCAAGACCACCCCCAGTTTTGATCCTTCACTAGAATGACAGGACTCAGCATGTATCTAATATTTATTACAGTAAAATTTATCATAGGATACAAAAGCAAAATGAGAAAAGGGAAAAGGCACATGGGGCAAAATCTAGAGGAAACCAGGAGCAAGCTTCCAATAGTCCTCTCCCACCGGAGTCGCATAGGATTGTGCTCAATTCCTGCAGCATCAAATTATGACATATGTGAAGTACCAGGAAGTTCATTAGAAACTCAGCACCCAACTTTTCTACTGGAGGCTGCTCATGTAGACACCCTCTGCCTAGCACATTCTAAAGTTCCAGACTCCCAGAAGGAAAGCAAGTGTGCAGAATAAATCACATCATTTGTACAAACAGTTTAGGCACAGTGAGAGAATCATTTGGGGAATTATGGGAAGCTCTGAAAATCCAACTTTTCAGACACCAGCCACAGGTCAATCTTGTAAGCAGACCTAAGGACAGTATTGTTTATTAGTCTTTTCTTGCACAAGCAGAAAAAACTTCCTGCAACCACCAGGTCCATGATGAGAATGAGAATGGAGAAAAGGTGCTCACTTTGGAAAGGGATGTAGGAAAAACAAAACAGTCACAAAAGGTTGGACAAAAAGCTGGACTTACTTCTGCCACGATATAAGGAGCTTGGAGATATGATGCCCTCAGCACAGAAGTCTGTGGTGGGCTGGAAAGGTACCAATTATTTCAATGGTCACACAAGGGAGATGACAGAACTTCCAGAGAATGTGGCTGCTCTGCTGGGACACGTGGACAGAGATCACAAGGTCCTCACTGAGCGACTCAGTATTTCCAGAGGTCCTATCCACACCAGTGACCTGGTATAGCAAAAATGTCAAATCTGAATGTTCACTTGGGCTATCTGCAGTGGGTCAGGCAGAACTGAGCCTTCCATCAGGGGTAAGGGAGATAGACAATGTTTGCAGGGTTGTAGCAGTGAGAAGGAACACAATTACCAAATGCTAGCAATTGAATGAACTGATCTTCAGGATGTTCCTATTTCATTATTTATTGCACACAAGTTCTATTGATGTTAAATAGGGTAGAATTTGCTATTACTAGAGTTTCTTTCCTTGTAATAAAATACTCTCTTTTTGTCATTCAGAACATAAAATGTACAACTCACCTCTACTTCAAGGAACATTTGCAAATATATTTTTTCTTTGGCCATGAGGTTAGAACTGCGAATATGTATCATATGTTAAAAGAAAATTGCCCTTAAATCAAAAAGAGACAAGGGTACTATGGCCCAGGGATGGGGGGGGGGGCGGGGGGGAAATCTCTGGTAGTCTACCACAGCTCTTGCTTTAGGATTGGGGTTTAGGGTATTTAAAAGATGATTGTTTTTATTTTTTAAGGTGACTGCCTAAAAATTCTTGGCATCATCTGAGAATAACTGCAAGGACAAAGGGAAAATCCAAATGCAAAAATTTCTTGAATGGTGCTGATAGCTCTCTATCTCAAAATGAAGAGATTTTCTATGCTTATGCCCAAGTGGTTTTTGCATTTTAGCTAGAGGTACAGTCCCTTTAAACATGTAAATATCTTTAATAACCCGAAAAATACTTCAGATACCAACCCCAGGGGAAGATTGAAAAACAAGATGGGCCCATCTGTTAGCTTGATAGCAAAGGCTTGGAGCTGGGAAGGCATAGTGTCTTCCAAAGAGTATCTTACTTCTTCTGATTCTATTATAGTGATAATCATCTATTAAAAATGTCTTTTTTAAAAGACTAAAAAGTTCAATTCTGAAGTGAAGGAAAGCCACCATCTTTGTTAGGTTAGACAGGATCTAGGGAATTGTGAATAAAAAAAGAAGTTTCTGCCTCCATCTATGAATGATAAAAGAGTCTGTCCAGAGATGTAATCATCCAACAAATAGTGCTGTGTCCCACACTCACGGGAAAAATCCTCTAAAAGCTTTCATCATTGCAGGCGTCTTGTGTCTTCCTCCATCTTCCTTATCACTAACAAGAGGTAGAAATAGCTGTATTGGGTATTTACCTTTAGGGGGAAATCTTGTTATGTTAAAATGCACTTGATGATTCTATCTATCATAAATCTGAGTGTAGAAACACAAAACACAGAGGAAGGAAACTAGATTGTGTTCCTACTGAAAAGCAGTGGGTGGGTACAGAGATGCTGATCATGTTATCTCCATCCTTCAGCTTGGCTGGGGGATGACAGTTTTTCCCATCAGTTTCTTGGTTCCCAAACTGTATTAGGCATCTTCCTGGCTGTCTGTAATTTCACCCCCGCACCAGATTTCTGTGCTGCATTAGAGACAAAATGGAGCAAATCTAGCATCTTCTCACACTTTAGAATGATTATGATCAGAAATCTATTTGATTTCTTATGAAAAAAACTTCAGGGTCAAAGTCAGGATACAATGTGGGAGAGTGTAGTGGCTATCCCTCCTCACACCTCATGGTCCATTGGAGGCTTCAAAGGAGGTGAAAGGAAAACCAGGATGGTAGAGCTGGTCATCACCCCCACTTTAATCAGAGCAACTCCACCCTTAACTATGTGTGTGTGTATGAATGTGTATGTGTCTATGGATATGGGTGTGTACATATTTATCCCTCATCAAATTGATTTTGTGAAAAGACTCTTGTAAAAAATAATCTAAAAGTTTGTAAACCATTTATGGAGACTATGAAGGACTAGACTAGGAATCAAAAGATGAATTTCCTATGTGGCCTCACACAAGTAACTTCACCTCTCCAAACCCGTTTACCCTGGTCAGCTAAATAAAAGGGGTAGCCTTTCTGATGTCCAAGGTTCCCTGTAGCTTGGGAAGTTTATACTGCTTTGATGAAGGAGGGAGCACTCGGAGGGAAGGAGTCAAACTGTCATGAGTGTAGAGAACTCTCCTTGGAAATAAGAGCAGCCATCAACACCTTCAGAAAAAGTGAATTGCCTTTTCCTATATTATATCAAATGTAATACTTGCTGAAATGCTACTCCAAGTCATGTCTGAGTCCCCAGACACTTTCTGAGACAGCTGCAGGTCTAGCAGAAACAGTGGTCCATACCTTGCATTAAATGTCATGTTTTTTTTTTTTCCCTTGGAGACTCTATGCTTCACTTCTGTGCCCCTCTCCCAACACTGCTGTGCCCAGCACTAGTCCACCTATGTGCAAAAAAGCCCCACATCATCTTGGAACGTTTCAGACATGTGTGATTGATTGGGAGCCAACCCTCTGGAAATAGCCAGCCTATCAGGAGATCATGAATGAAGCCAAGGTATCTTCAGCCTATCAGCCACACTTTCTGGAACTTTTCCCTCTAGAACCCTTCAAGCATCAGGTATCCATTTGACAATTGTGTGAGATGCTATGCTAGCAGCCAAGGGTATAGACTTGAGGAGCCCCTAGCCTATGGGTAGGCAGGGAGAACACACCCATAATATAGTGCTGAGAATTCTGGTAGGTGAGAACAGAGATGTTCTGGACATCGCTTGCTTCTTAGTAGCTAGCAAAAATGCCGGGTAAATAAATGATAGGTACTTCGCGAAGACTTGTAGAATGAATAAACAAACAAACCTGTGGGAATGTAGAAGGGGGAGCAACTAGTTTTGACTAGGTTTTGGGTAGAGGGCAAAGTAATTGGAACTATACCACTTATTCATCATAAGACTCTGATAAGGTATAAAATGCCTGGTGAGCCTTGTTGCTGTTCTTTCTAAGTAGATATTCATCTTATCAAGATGTAGGAAATTTTTGCCAAAGGAATAAATTTCTAATATTAAAAATCTAAACACAACTGAATGGGGTTTCTGAGGGTTGTTTTGTTTAGTTTGTATGATAGAAAAAGGAACATTGAAATGATTAGCCCCAGTTCTAATGTTTACCCCATGGGTGTGTCTCTTTTTTGCATTGCCCTCGGCTCTGCCTTCCAGGAATATGCATCAAACGATTTATAATTTAATGCCCCAAACACATTAGTTTAATCACAAGGTGCCAAAAGACTTGAATTAAAAAAATATGATTAATATATTTCAATGTACTCAAACCTTCCTCTCCAATTATAACTAATAGTGTTGAGGTTAGGATCTCCAGATAAAATACAGGACATCTAGTTAAATTATAATTTCAAACAAAACAATGAAGACTTTTTTAGTATAAGTATGTCCTAAATATTGCATGGTACATACATAACCTCACATACCAGTTAAATCTGGCAATCCTAGCTGGAGAGAGAATAATTAAGGTAAACAGTAGAGAACTGTGTTCTTAATAAATCTACCACTAATCCCAAAGTTTATGTGTTAAAATTGTTCCACACTTTCCCATATAGTCCCATTTCCTTGGTGTTCCATTAGTACTACAATTTTTTTCCCCTCTTCTGGATATTCTTGTGAAATCCTGACCAAAATGGATTGAATCCAGATAGGCTATTCCAAGGGAGAAAGCTCAATAGAATTTGGCTGACAAAGCTAGCCTGTTCTACCCAGCCTACGGCCTGGCTTATGATAGCAACTATGCATCTCTTCACACTGTCTGCAAAGTTCCCCAGCATCCCCTTAACTACTCCTCAGGCCATGGGCCCATACAAGCCATGCTTATACACCATGACTCTGTCCCCAAGTCACAGATGCATGGCCCTTTTCTGTTGGAAATGGAATTGAGAGATTCTAGTTTAGGCAAGTCTCTTGAATAGAGGAGATACAAATTCAGGAGCTTTGACATGGCTATAAACTGGCATCTCTGTAGTCCAAGAAAAAGAGGAAAATGTCTTTCACTGTTAATAAAAAATTATATATAGGTAAGAGCAGACATTCAGAAAGGGAAAAAAGTCCAAAGACCAAAAGTCTCATTGTCTTCATTCTAAACCCCTTCCTAGGGTCCAGCTGTATATCTGCTTATGATTTCCATAAACATCACCCACAGTGAGTTCTGCCTTCTACTTGATTTAATTCAAGTTCTACTGACAGAGGCCAAGATAATACTGCAATTCATTCCTTTACTTGTGGGGCACAAGGTTTAAATAGCAGATCTTCTTTTATTATTTAAATTTAAGTTAGTTAACATACAGTATAGTATTTGTTCAGGAACAGAACCAAGTGATTCATCACTTACATATAACATCCAGCTCCCATCCCAACAAGTATCCTCCTTAATACCCAACACCCATTTAGCCCATTCCCCTACCCACCTCACTCCAGCAACACTCAGTTTCTTTTCTGTATTTAAGAATCTCTTAGGGTTTGCCTCCCTCTCTGTTTTTCTCTTATCTTTCCTTCCGTTTCCCTATGTTCATCTCTTTTGTTTCTTAAATTACACATAAGAGTGAAATCGTATGATATTTGTCTTTCTCTGACTGACTTGTTTCGCTTAGCATAATACACTCTAGTTCCATCCACATTGCTGCAAATGGCAACATTTCATTATTTTTGATCACTGAGTAATATTCCATTCTATGTATATACCACATCTTCTTTATCCATTCATCAGTCAGTGGACATTTGGGCTCTTTCCATAATTTGGTTATTGTTGATAGTGCTGCTATAAACACTGGGGTGCATGTGTCCCTTCCAGCACTTCTGTATCCTTTGGATAAATACCTAGTAGTTCAATTGCTGGACTGTAGCATAGTTCTATTTTTAACTTTTTGAGGGACCTCCATACTGTTTTCCAAAGTGACTGCACCAGTTTGCACTCCCACCAACAGTGCAAAAGTGTTCCCCTTTCTCCACATCCTCGCCAACATATGTTGTTTCCTGAGTTGTTCATTTTAGTCATTCTGACAGGTGTAAAGTGACATCTCATTGTGGTTTTGATTCGTATTTCCCTGATAATGAGTGATGTTGAGCATCGTGTATTTGTTAGCCACCTGGATGTCCTCTTTGGAAAAGTGTCTATTCATGTCTTCTGCTGATTTCTTCCCTGGTTTATTTGTTTTTTGAGTGTTGAGTTTGATAAGTTATTAAGAGATTTTGGATACTAACCCTTTATTCAATATGTCATTTGCAAACATCTCCCATTCCATCAGTTGCCTTTTAGTTTTGCTGATTGTTTCCTTCATTGTGTGGAAACTTTTTATCTTGATGAGGTCCCAATAGTTAATTTTTGCTTTTGTTTGCATTGCCTCCAGAGACATGTCTAGTAAGAAGTTGCTGTGGCCAGGTCAAAGAGGTTGCTGACTGTTTTCCCCTGTAGGATTTTGACTGTTTCCTGTCTTACATTTAGGTCTTTCATTCATTTTGAATTTATTTTTGTATATGGTATAAGAAAGTGGTCCAGTTTCATTCTCCTACATGTCCCTGTCCGGTTTTCCCATTACCGTTTTCTGAAGAGACTACCTTTTTTCCATTGGATATTCTTTCCTGCTTTGTTGAAGGTTAATTGGCCATACATTTGTGAATCCATTTCTGGGTTCTCTATTCTGTTCCATTGATCTGAGTGTCTGTTTTTGTGCCAGTACCATACTATCTTGATGGCTACAACTTTATATACAGGCTAAAGTCCAGGATTGTGGTGCCTCTAGCTTTGGTGTTTTTTTTTTCAACATTACCTTGGCTATTCGGGGTCTCTTGCGGTTCCATAAAAATTTTAGGACTGTTGTTCTAGCTCTGAGAAGAATGCCAGTGCAATATTGGTTGGAATTTCATTGACTATGTAGATTGCTTTGGGTAGTATAGACATTTTAACAATATTGTTCTTCCAATCCATGAGCATGGAATGTTTTTCCATTTCTTTGCATCTTCTTCAGTTTCTTTCATAAGCTTTCTATAGCTTTGAGCAAATGGATCTTTTACCTTGTTGGTTAGGTTTGTTCCTAGGTATGTTATGGGTTTTGGTGCAATTGTAAATGGGATAGATTCCTTGATTTCTCTTTCTGCTGCTTCATTATTGGTATATAGAAATGCAACTGATCTCTGTAGATTGATTTTATATCCTGTGACTTTGCTGAATTCATGTATCAGTTCTAGAAGTTTTTTGGTAAAGTCTTTCAGATTTTGCACATAGATTGTCATGTCATCTATGAAGAGTGAAAGTTTGACTTCTTCCTTGCCAATTGGTATGCCTTTTATTTCTTACTGTTGTCTGATTTCTGAGGCTAGGACTTCCAGTACTATGTTGAAGAATAGTGGTGAGAGTGGACATCCCTGTCATGCTCCTGACCTCAAGGGGAAAGCTCTCAGTTTTTCCCCATTAAGGATGATATTAGCTGTGGGTCTACTAAACCAACCCTGCAAGAAATTTTAAGGGGGACTTTCTGGGTGGAGAAAAAAATAAGAAGACCAAAGCAGCAAAGACTACTAAGGACCAGAGGACATCACCAGAAACACCAATTCTACAGGTAACAAAATGGCACTAAATTCATGCCTTTCAATAATCACTCTGAATGTAAATAGATTTAATGCTCCAATAAAAAGAAATAGTGTATCAGAACTGATTAAAAAACAAGATTCAGGGTGCCTGGGTGGCTCAGTCACTTAAGCGTCTTACTTCAGCTCAAGTCATGATCTCATGGTCTGTGAGTTTGAGCCCTGCATTGGGCTCTGTGCTGACAGCTCAGAGCCTGGATCCAACTTCAGGTTCTATATCTCCCTCCCTCTCTGCCCCTCTTCTGTTCACACTCTGTCTCTCTCAAAAATAAATAAACATTAAAATTTTAAAAAACGAGATTCATCTATATTCTGCCTATAAGAGACTCATTTTAGACCTAAAGACACCTGCAAATTGAAAGTGAGGGGATGGAGAATCATCTATCATGTAGTCAAAAGAAAGCCAGAGTAGCCATACTTCTATCAGACAAACTAGATTTCAAAACAAAGACTATAACAAGAGATGAAGAAGGGCATTATATCATAATTAAGGAGCCTATCCATCAAAAATCTAACAATTGTAAATATTTATGCCCCAACCTGAAACACCCAAATATATAAATCAATTAATCACAAACATGAAGAAATTCATTGATAGCAAAACAATAATAGTGGGGACTATAATACACCATTTACAACAACGGACAGATCATCTAAGCAGAAAATTGACAAGGAAACAATGGCTTTGAATGACACACTGGACCAGATGGACTTAACAGATATATTCAGAAATTTCACCCTAAAACAGCAGAATGCACATTCCTCTCAAGTGTACATAGAACATTCTCCAGAATAGATCACATACTTGGTCACAAATCAGACCTCAACAGGTGCAAAAAGGTCAAGATCATATCATGCATATTTTCAGATCACAATGCTATGAAACTTGAAGCCGACCACATGAAAAAATTTGGAAAGCCCTCAAATTATTTATTTTTTTAAACTATCCCTTTTCACAAGAGATTTCAGATACTTATGAATAAAGAATGGATAGTAATTGTGTTGTTGATTTTAGCCATTCTAATAGGTGGGAGGAGATACCTTATTATAGTTTTGATTTGTATTTCCCCAATGATCAGTGATGTTGAGCATCTTTTCATGTGACTGTTGGCCATCTGTATGTCTTCATGGGAAAATGTCTATTCATATTTTTTGCCCAATTTAACTCAAGTATTCATTTTTTGGATGTGGAGTTTTATGCATTCTTTATACAATTTGGATACTAACCCTTTATCAGATATGTCATTTGCAAAACTCAGCAACATAAGAAACAACAGGTGCTGGCAAGGATGTGGAGAAAGGGTAACCCCCTTGCACTGTTGTTGGGAATGCAAACTGGTCCAACCATTCTGGAAAACAGTAAGGAGTTTCTCAAAAAAAGAGAGAGGAGTTTCTCAAAAAGTTAAAAAATAGAACTACCCTATGATTCAGAAATTGTACTAGTAGGTATTTACCCAAAGAGTATAAAAATACTAATTCAGGGACACCTTGGTGGCTCAGTCAGTTGAGTGCCTAACTCTTGATTTAACTCAGGTCATGATCCCAGAGTTGTGGTATGGAGCCCCATGTCAGTCTCCACACTGAGCACGGAGCCTGCTTAAGATTCCCTCTCTCTTCCACCGCCCCTCTCCCCTACTTGCACACACTCTAATATAATTTTAAAAACACTAATTCAAAGAGATACATGCACCTGGATGTTTATAGCAGCATTATTTACTATAGTCAAATTATAGAAATAGCCCAAGTATCCATCAGCTGTTGAATAAAGAAGATGTGGGGTACACACACACACACACACACACACACACACACACACAATGGAATATTACTCAACCATAAAAAAGAAATCAAATCTTGCCATTTGTAACAACATGGATGGGGCTAGAGAGAATTATGTTAAATAAAATAAGTCAGAGAAAGACAAACACCAGAAGACTTCACTCATATGTTGAATTTAATAAACAAAACAGATGGGCAAAGGGGAAAAAGAGAGAGAGAGGGGCGAAGAAACAGACCCTTAACTATAGAGAACTGATGGTTGCCAAAGGGGGAGTGGGTAGGGAAGATGTATTAAAAAATAGGTGGTAGGGATTAAGGAGTGCACTTGTTGTGATGAGCACCAAGTGATGTATAAAACTGTTGAATTTCTATATGGTACACCTGAAACTAATATTATACTGTATGTTAACTAACTGGAATTTAAGTAAAAACTTTAAAATAAAGAATGGATGGTCACATTGATAGATGGTAGACAGACTGATTTCTTTCTGAGAGGCAGTCTCTGATGGGCAAAGCAGCTAACCACCCACTCTTCTCTACTAATCCATCTGTTCATTTAAAATTGTATCAGTTGAGCACCTACTTAGTTTCAGGGTCTGTTCTGGGTGCTGGGATACAGTAGTCAATAAGATGGCTAAAAATCTGCCCTCCTAGAGTGGTATAAGGGCACACACACACACACACACACACACACACACACACACACACAGACACAATGTGACAGTAATCCAGACTCAGATGATAGTGGGGGGGGGGGGGGGAGAAAGGAAAGTTCAAACCCGAGATATGTTTCAAAGGAAGAAGTAGAGGAAGCTGACCCACTGAATATATGAAATGAAGAAACACAGATGAAAAGATGATTTCCACATCCATGAGAATTGAGGTGCCACTTTAAATAACAACAACTAGAAATCAGGAAAGATTCATAATCTTCATTATGCTCCATGTACAGCACAACTGTTTCTATAGCTATCTCCAAATTATCAGCCTTCCTCCATCTTTCAACAGAGCCATGTTCTTCCCAGATATCAAAAAAGTAATTCAAAAACTACCTCCTGAGATCTAATTAGAAAATCAGAAAAAAATAAGGGATTTATAGGGAAAAAACTGATATAACTGACTATCTAAAAAAGAAAAGTGTATGGAGTTCATAGAAGAAGATAAACATCTCAGTATAAACATCCCAGAAGAAAACTGGACCACATATGGACAAGGAAATATAAAACGGCCTGTTGGTAAATTAAAAGTCTCTTGATCCATCTAAGAACAACAACAACAACAATAAAAGGTAAATACACTTATTTTTCACCTACCAAATTGGCAAAGTTGTAAAAGAACAGTAATATTCAGCATTAGTGCTATGGTGAGAAGTACCCCACAGTGGACAGGGAGTATTATTAACATGTTACAGAGAACGGTTTGGCAATATATATCAAAACAAATATTTTCACTCTGTGACCCAAAAATTCCACTTAGAATTATTCCAGAAGATAGGGCAGTGGCACTTACTTACAACTATAATATATTCATTGTAAATGTTTTTACTATAGAAAAAAAATCAATATATCAATATATCAATTGGATATTGATCAAATAAACAAGGTATATATCTATGCAATGCAATACTACAAAATTTTAATGATGATAAGTCTATATTACATTTACTAGCATGGGAAAGATGTCTGTAACCTGCTGTATGAAACAAAGCAGTTACAAAATAATATGGAAATTGTGGCCCTGTTTTTCTCATTTTTGACATATATCCCTACTCATATGCATATATATATATATATATATATATATATATATATATACATACACACACACATATATATACACATATATGATCAGGAGAGAAAAACCTGTGTGGATATTCACCACAATATCAATATTAATCTCTGATTGGTTAGATTATAATTGATATTTACTTTCTTTTTAAAATATGTATCTTCATTTTCTGATATTTTTCAAAGAGAAACCTTTTTAACAGAAAAAATAGCTATTAAAAATCATCATAAAGAGCTCATTCAATAATAAGAAAATACTATAGGGTAGCCTGTGTGGCTCAGTCAGTCGAGCGTCCAACTCTTGGTTTCAGCTCAGATAGAGATCTCACACTTCATCGGTTTGAGCTCCATGTCAGGCTCTGGGCTGGCAGTGTGGAGCCTGCTTGGGATCCTCTCTCTTCTTCTCTCTTTGCCCCCTCCCCTGCTCTCTCTCCCAAAATAAATAAATAAACTCTAAAACATTATTTTTTTTAAAAAAAAGAAGAGAAAATACTATAACTTCAATAGAAATAGTTGGCCAAAGGATGTTAGTGAGAAATTTATAGAAGAAGTTTAAAGAGCAGAGCATACAAACATATTGAAAAATATTCAGCTTTACAAGGAATCAAAGAGATGAAAATTAAAGTATTTACACCTTTCATGTTAGCAACTTTTTTTTTTAAATTTAGAATACACAGTGCAGGCTAGAGTTACTTAAACAAATACAATCAGACACTGTTAACAGACATGTAAAGTAGTATCACCCTTTCGGAAAGCAATTTTGCAATATTTTCCAAAAATTGTTCATTTAATTCTCTAATTTATTCATATACTCTGATGCAATATTTCTACCTTGGGTAGTATTTAAAACAAACAAATCTAAACATATACATATATCTCCCCCACACAAAATGTTTACCAAATCACATTTATTATAAATAGAAATTTTAAAACAAAATAAAAATCTACCAACTAGGGAATACTTTGGTCTATCTTAGAATACCTTAAGACATTAGATATTACATTTATAAAGAGTTTTATGTAAATATATACGTGCAAAAACTAAGTAAAAGAAAATAAAAAGAAAAATTACAACAAATTATCTGTGAGTAGTAGAACTCAGACTAATTTTTTTCTTACACTTTTCTGTATTTTCTACATGTTGAACCATGAACACAGATTCTTTTTATAGTTGAATCCCCCTTCCCCCCCAGTTTTCTTCTCTAGGTTTGGTAGATTTTCTACTCAGCACTTAAATATTATTCATCATATATAGTCATGCCCAATTTGTCATGTCGTTCTCTGGTCAAAAACTCTCCCTGGTTCCTCATTGGAAGGATATCAAGCTCAAATGGCTCCCAAAGACTCAACAAGTGGCCCTCAACCCTCTGACCTGCCTCATTTCTTACTCCTCTCCCCAATGGTACCCACACACTCATTCCTGGCCAGTGGTTCATCCCCAGCCTCAAACCTTGGTCCAGCCTGTCTCCCCACCTGAATGGCCTCTCACCCACCACCCTGCCTCTCTAAGAACTATCAGTGTTTGTATGGCTTAGATATGAGTCCCACTCCTTCAGAAGCTTGCTTTGATTGCTCTGGCCGTGCTGATTTTATCCTTCTCTATTTCAGTCTATACGGCCTGTGCCTCACCTTGGCCTTTACCTTGCAAAGCTCTCTAGCTAATTGGGACAACATTTTTCACGTGGGCTGTTTATTGGCTGGAAGACCCCACACAGTGACACCTACTGAACACTTCTGAATACTTGCTAACATCAATCAGAAACTTAAGCCAAAGGAAAGTGGCCACACAGTGCAGCATCTTCCAAATGACCCCCAAATGACCCCTAAAGGAGGACCCTCAGATACCCATGTCTTTCTCCACCAATGCCAGAATCTTCCCTGATCTGAAAAACCTGTTTTAGCTATATTAAAGTCTTATTGCACTACAGTCTCCATCACCATTCAGGAAGAATTTACTCAAATATGTTGTGCACACAAGGGAATATTTCTAGATGTTAGGCCCTCTGGGTCTTTGAAACAATCTCAGCATCAGTGGGGCCATATCTTCACCGGTGAAGGCGAAAAGTAGAATTGGTGCCCAAGAGTTCCCGAGGAGCATAGTAGTTCTTTCCAAGCACCCCAGGTAGCCATGGCCCTTCCTTGGTTTATGAGTAATTCACAAGCATAGGGCTTTACCCCCACTGAGAGCATAAAGGTAAGAGAAGGAAAACCAGTGATTACTGATCACTTGTCATAATCATCAGGATCATCATCATATTAAACACCACCAGCTTTGAGGCTTTCCTGTGAGCCAAGAACATGGCATACATTATCTAGTTCTCCTGACAATGCTGTCAGGTGGGCATATCACCTCCACCTCTTCTGGTAGAGACACAGGATCTCAAGATCAGTACCTGACCCAAGGTTCCATACCTCAAAAGTAGCAGAACCAGACATAGAACCTCTGCCTTCAAAGCCTATGATCTTTCCACCACCTTATGGGCCTCTCTGTAAATTCTCTATCTCCACTCTGGTGTGTTCAAGACCATCTCAATCAAGAAATCCTTCCATATGTCTATCTTAATTCCTTCAGGCTGCAGCTTCAGGTCCTTTCCTCCTTTTCTGTTCTTAGAAGAACTCGTCCTGGACTTCGAAATCATTACTTTTCTGCAAAGATTGGTAAATCGCCCCTTGACTTCTTTTTCAGGTTGAATCATTCTAGACCTTCCTGGGCCTGGATTTTTCAGGGCCATTAATCACTTCCACTCTGTTATCCCACTCTTTGATTCTCTGCAGTCCTCTGGCATGCTCTCTCCATTTTGAAAGGTACTTATGAATTTCTAGGCTGTTTTTTGGGGGGTTGGGGTGGGGAGGCATGATAAATGGGGGTAGGGAACCTTTCCAACTGTGCAAATAGAATGCCTTGTTTCTGAAGTAAGAGAGCTCAGAGAAAGCTCAGAGAGGCAGGGCCAGGGAAATGAAGTAGAGAAGGAAAATAGATGAGTTCAAATGAAGTTGAATCAGAAACATAGGATTAAATTTCCCTGAGGCCCTCAATCTTACAGAAAATGTGCTGGATAAAATATATTCGTATTTGATTTATCAAATGCAAAATGTTTTTCTTCCTTTTAAGAAAATAGGTAAGATGCTGAGTACCTTCCCAGGCCACTCATTGTCGGAATTAGGCCCCACTAAAGCCAGCACTGCCCCTAAGTAGGAGTCAGATCAAGGCTGAGTTTCCCAGGAGCCAGCATTTTCCAACAAGGGGACTCCCATAACACCAAGCTGGGAATCAGGAGACCTGAGATCTAACCCTGGCTCTTCCACCGACAGCCCGGGCAAGTCACTTCATCACGCTGGGCCTCAGTTTCCCCAAATTTAAACCCCAGAGCTTCAGACCATATAACCTCAAGAGTCCTTTCCAGATCTCACATTTCATAATTCTCCACTGAGTATGAGCAGTTTGCAAAAGGGGATCCGCCAAACACTAATCCTACCAGATGCTGGGTGAAAGGGCAGTTCAGGGGTCCCAGAGGTTTGGGAAATGCTTCATATGTGAACTCCCCCTTAAAGTTTAACATAGCTTAACCCAACATTCCCCTCATCTGACACCACAGAACTCGTTCTATGTACTACCAATGTACATAGAGTTGTATTTTGGGAAACACTGACATGAAAAATTCTGTATCTCCTTCTCACTGCTGGGGCTTTAATAGCACATGGGCCTCTCCTGCCCAGTCATTTCAGGGCTTGAAGAGCACCACCTGGGAGCTGGAGGCTCTGGGCATGCCATGTCTTTAAGGGAGCACGTCGGACAGCACTCAGTCAGACCCAGGATATCTGTTTGCAAACAGAACTAGGGCTAATGGCAGGAGGATGAATTAGCTATGTCTGGGTGCTCTTGTGCCATAGGCTACAAGATGCCTATCCCTGAATATCGCCAATTGAGGGTCTCAATGCATACTCCCTTTCCTGGGAGCCTTGGGTGTTTGGGGATAAAAAGATCAGGGAAGTCACCAGAAGAATGACTCTGGGCTGCCATAACAAAATACCACAGGGGCGCCTGGGTGGCTCAGTGGGTTAAGCGTCCGACTTCAGCTCAGGTCATGAACTCGCGGCTCGTGGGTTCGAACCCCATGTCGGGCTCTGTGCTGACAGCTCAGAGTCTGGACCCTGCTTCGGATTCTGTGTCTCCCTCTCTCTCTGCCCCTCCCCTGTTCACACCCTGTCTCTCTCTCTCTCAAAAATAAACAAACATTAAAAGAAAACAAAATACCACAGACTGGGGTGCTTAAACAACAACAACAAAAAACTCACTTTCTTGCGTTCAGAAGGTTCTGAGTTCAAGGGCTGGTTTCTGGTAAGTCCTCACCTCGGGGTTTGCTGATAGCTACCTTCATGGCCTCTTCTCCGTGCACACATATCCTTGGTGTTTCGAAGGACGCCAGTCCTATCAACTTAAAATCTCACCCTTCTGACCTCATTTAGCCTTGATCACCTCCTTGAAGGCCCCACCTCCAAATACAGTCACACGTATTTCAAATACAGTTTCAACCTGCATGTTTGGGGGGGGGGCGGGAGGGGACACAATTCAGGGGATTCCTCTGGATTGTTACAGAGACGAAGGGAGAGGGGGGGAGTCTGAGAGTTGAAAACAGAGAGGAGGAATCAATAGTAAATTCCCCCAGGGCTGAGGGAATGAAGGACAGAAGTCTATAGGTGCCTCCAGCCTCTTGCTGGGAAATCAAAGGGGTTGCCTTGGAGGAAATCAAAAGGGCACATCTTAAGAGGCTGTGTGCAGTCGCTGTGTGTGACTTCCAAGGACCAGTTTGGCACAGAAGGTACAGAGCCCTCTGCCTGCAAGGTCGCATAGACTTGAACAAGGAAGGTATCTGCTACAACCGTGTGGAAACAAGTTTTGAGCCAGCCAGCAAATGCACAACACCTCAGACATTCCCCCATGCTCAGAGACAAGGAAGAACCCCAGGGACGACTGAAATTGAATTTCCTGCCACCCGGAAAACTGAAACCTTGCAGCAGATTCAACTTATTTTAGAGAAATAAAATAATTATGGCATGCACCTGTGTCGGGAGTCAATCTCTCACCTGACGCTCTGATGCTACTTGCTATGGGCAGGTACATAGTCACGTGGAGCAGAGTGGGCGGCAAGGCCATGAGGGGGCAGCCTAAGCCAGGATGAAAAAGATCTGCGGGTTCCCAGCAAGGACACTCCTCACACAGGATTTGTATTGATAAGCAATGTAGTTGGTCCCGACCCCCTCTCAACAGCCGAATCCTAGTAATTTACCCTGGGTAGCCTCTCTCCTTGATTTGCTTGGAGGCATATTTATTTCCAGCAATAACAAATTACCACAAACTTGGTGGCTGAAAAGAACAGAATTTTCTGGAGGCCAGAAATCCAAAGTCAAGGTGCTGATAATCTGAAAAGGATACATGTGATTGCTTTTAGTATCCACTGGATAATCCAGGATAAATGCCTCCTCTCAAAATCCAAACTTAGTCACAGTGATTATAAACGAAGTTCTTCCCTTCACAGGTTCCAGAGATTTGACATTGGGGAGGCATTGCAGTCTACCACGGGCAGGTCAAGGCCTTGGGAAGCTCGGCCAAGTGGGACCCACCCCACCACCAGCCAGGCTCACCACTATAGCTCCCAGTACCATGCCTGGCACAGAGTGGGCTCTTGATATTTGTCAAAAAAAAAAAAAAAAAGAGAGTTTGTTGGATAGAAACAAACATTATGACAAATAAAACCATGGGCTACTTTCACTCTTGAGAGGACTTATCCAGTAGACCCTACATTTTTGGATTTTTATTGACTAAATTCACACACCAATGCAAAGCGGGGTGGGGAGGGCACGCATGGAAAGGTATCCACATAGAACTTGCAGCTTTTTATTTTTTATTTTTTTGAACTTCCAGCTTTTTAAATTGCTAAGTGAGGAGAGTGAAAGAAAATGCCATTTACTTTCATTATCATTTCATAAAAGAAAGAACACTTTAACACTAAAAGGAAGGTCATCGCCTCAGAATAAAGGAGAGTCCTTAAATTAAGTAAATCTAGCCTTGTTAAAAATTTGTGTCAGTCTTGTTTTTTTTTTTCTTTCTCAGTTTGCCACAGACAAATGAAAATTCCACACACCCTTTGAAAATAGACATTTGGAAGCAACCACGGGGGAAGAAAAAAACTGTTGGAAGAGAAAAAGCCACCTAATTCTAAGAATGAAGGAATGAGAATCTGTTTTTCAAAGAGCCTCCCCTCTTCCCAGAAAGCCCCAAACTGACCATCGGAACCCCATGGCGTCAGCCTGTGACGGACCCACTGAAAGTGAAAGTGAGGAGCCCCCTGGGGACTGCCACCCATGACATTAGACTCGCTGATATCAGAGAGCGTGGACCCCTCCCTCCAGCCTCTGTCCTTCAGGCTTCTCGTCTCTCGGGACCAACTCAACCTCTGTCCACTTCTGCCTCTCGCAAATACTGTCTCTTCCACAAGACCCACAGCACTGCTAGGATGTTCCAGAGATCTTTGCCATGTCAATCCCTGTCACCCATCCTCTGCCAGCCTCACCAGGAAAGTCTGTGGTGCGTGCATGGACACGGGCTCCTATGCATCCGTGCTCACCCTTCAAGAGCCTCTCCCCTGGCTAGGAAACCAGCCCAGAGCTGTGCCAGCAGCATCCATTCCTAGGGACCTAATGTGTGTCTGTTTCCCATCGCTAGACCCAAGTGAGATGAGCTCCTGGTACTATGTCAGAGAAAGCCATCCAGGAAAGGAGGCATGTTCTGTGGGGGCTACATGCCCAGGAGGATTTTACTGCTGGGCTCCATGAAGCATTCAGGGAACCCACAGAAAGAAACTGCTGTGCCCAAAAGAGCCCTGGTGCAGACCCTGGAGCCAATCAAAAAATCCCCTCCTGTCCACGAGAAGAACCTAGGATTCTGATGTATTGCTGATTGACCTGGAATTTGCACAACAGTCTGGAGGACAAAAAAGACCAAATACTTTGGTCAGAGGAGGGACTGAAGGGATGGGGACATGGGAGGTATTGCTCTGTAGGTCAGAAAGTTTCAGTTCTGCAAGATGAACAGTTCCAGAGATCAGATGTACAACATTGGACCAATAGTTAACCGCCATACGTACCCTTAAACATTTGTTAGGAGAGTAGAGCGCACGTTACCTGTTCTTAGCACAATGAAAAAAATTAAACAAATAAAACACATATATATTTTTCTAATGTTTATTTATTTTTTTATTAAAAATTTTTTTCAACGTTTATTTATTTTTGAGACAGAGCCAGAGCATGAGCAGGGGAGGGTCAGAGAGAGAGGGAGACACAGAATCTGAAACGGGCTCCAGGGTCAGAGCTGTCAGCACAGAGCCCGACGCGGGGCTCGAACTCACGGACCGTGAGATCAGACCTGAGCTGAAGTCGGCCGCTTAACCGACTGAGCCACCCAGGCACCCCTCTAATGTTTATTTTTGAGAGAGAAAGAGAGAAAGCGTGAGCAGGGGAGGGACAGAGAGAGAAGGAGACACAGAATCTGAAGCAGGCCCCAGGCTCTGAGCTGTCAGCACAGAGCCCGACGCGGGGCTAGAACCCGTGAGCCTCAAACTCACGAGCTGTGAGATCATGACCTGAGCCAAAGTCAGGCGCTTAACCGACTGAGCCACCCAGGCACCCCTACATATATTTTTAAACCTAGACCCTCTCACCCAGTCATCCCACTTCCAGTAACTCTGAGAAAACATCAGAGATCCATCTGCAATGTAGGCATAAGAAAGTTTATTCTAGTTACATGCAATAGGAAAGCCTGAGAAAACCGGAAATATCTATGCATTGGGACCTCCTGCAGCTAATGAAGGTTATCCTGGAAAAGAATTCATAATGACATTTAGAAAACAGTCACAGCGTAATAGTAAGTTGAGATATTCATCGGTGTTTGTTGTCACTGCGTAGAAGAATCAGGGAGAACGGAGGCTGTTGCATTTTCCTTCCGTACAAGCCGGGACCCGTGCTCATTGGCCTCAGGGGAGATTTGTGTTACACCGCGAACTCCCTTCTGGGTTTTGGTTCTAAATTCTAAATTCACTGGGGCAATTTTCAGGGGAAAGGGAGACGCTACGGATGGATGGGGAGAGAAAGACTTGAAGGAAGAGACAGGCCTGAGAAAGTCTGAGGGAACGGTTTGCCCCTCCGCCCTCTCTGGGTTCATCCCCAGACCGCACCCCAGGCAGATGGTGGTCCTCAGGGGAAGGGCAGTGGCCTGTCCCAGGGGGCTCTGCCCAAGAGGCAGCCCCTGCCCCTCCCCAACCTGACAAAGAACCTGCAGCAGGCGCCCCGCACAAGTGGCACTGAGCTCACATCATGGCGCGTGCATAGGCCCTGAGACCAGGCTGTCACTAACTCCAGGCCCGTTCTAGTGAGATCCTACCAGGAAGGCAGAGGGGATGCACAGAGTGAAGAAACATTTGATCTCTAGAGCGAATCTGCCCCTTCTTCCATGACAGGTTTGTGGAACAGAACACACACTGACTGGAGGAACAACATGAAAAGAAACAGGTCACAAAATGGTGTGGTCTATACCAACTCATAAGGAAGGCAATGCCCCCAGTCTCATTTTCCAGGGCAGGAAACTGAGGCACAAAGAAGCCAAGCAGCTCCCTGAAGGCCATGCTGCTCACAAGCAACACAATGAGGGTGTGAATCCAGGTCATCCAGGTCCGGGTGTCCCTCGTCTTCCCCAGCCCCCACTGCCCATGTCACACTGTGTGAGCGCAGAGAACACATCCAGAGGAACATGTCCTAAAATCTCCATAGCATACCTTTGGTGGTGATCATTTTGCTCTGCATTCTTGAGCATCTTTTCTGCAATTAACACTCATTTCTTTCATAATTAGAAAAAAAACAAAATTGTGTTTAAAACGGAACAGAAAGGCCTCTGTGTTCCCTGAGGTTCTGAGAAGCTCCCAAAGCTCAGAGGGGCCCCCGAAGGACAGTAAGTCCTCTTGCAGCACAGCCCCCGGCCGGCTCCGGAGCCTGCTTCTCACCCAGCAGGACTGAGCCCAGCTGCCTCTTCGGGGCTCAGGGGAGGGAGCCACACAGACATAGGGGTTAGCTGAGGTGCCTTCTCCCCGCTGTCAGAGAGTCCAAAAGGGACTCCAAAAGGTAGCTCCTCAGTGTTCCTTTCCCTCCACCAGACCCTCAGACCCAATGCCCTGAATCTGTTGGCTCACCGGGTGGGCAGCCTCCTGAGATCTGTCAGGCTGTGGAAGAGTGAGCTCTGTAGGATCTGCCCTCCCAGCCCTAAGGCTGGAAGGCATCCCAGCCCCTGCCCTGATGTGAGGTCCCAGCCCAGGAGAACCCCCCACCCGCCCCTCCTGAGTCCAGATGAGAACGGGTGAAGGAGGCTCAGACTCCACTGAATGAGGACAATTTACTGAGAGCTCCCTTGAGAGGGGAGTGTAGAAATTTCCTTTATGGTTAGAAACAGGTGTGGGCAGCACCCAGCAATTTCCATTATCCCCGAGGACCAGGTCAGCCTCAGAGCAGAAATGCCCTGGGAGCTCTTGGCTGCCCCGATCATTCACCCTCTCAGAGCTCTATCCTCTGTTGGCCAGCCACAGTGGGCTATTCTTGGTTGCCCCAGCAGGGATATCCTTCCTGCTAGTTGCAACATATTCTCTTTCCTCTTCCCAGTGTGTAGTCTGTCTTGAGCACTCCATTCCACGAGTACCAAGAGAACAGGAAGCCCTTCCCTGCCTCAGGGCCTTTGCACTTACTGTACCCTCTGCCTGGAGCTCTCATCATAAAGCAGGCTGGGCCTTCGGGTCTCAGCATGGCATCACCACCTCTGGGGCCTTCTGACCACCCTAAGTAGGGAACCAGACCTTGAGCACAGCACTGCCAAGCCAAAGGTCACAAACTCAGAAAAAAAGAATAAAACTCACACTGCATAGGTGGGCGAATAGCTATGGCACTGGCTTCCAGGCTGGATGACTATATCCGACTGGAAAGTGGATGTCCCACCCAAAGGAGGCAGCTGCTGTGTAGCCCCAGGTGGGGCGCTGCCTTGCAGGAAGATAGCTGTGCCGCTGAGACTCTAGTCGACCAAGACAAGCCAGAGTTGAATTTCCACCGAAACTCATCAGACTGTTTGCATCAGCTTCCACGCACTGCCAGAGGCACCCGCAGGTTGCTCGGAGTCCCTGTGGTTGAGTTCCATCCACTGCAGCCTGAGCTGCCCTCTGGGGTTCGCGCCCCTCGCCCGGCTCCCGGTCCCCACCCCACACCCAAGGTCAGGCCTGACCTTCCTCGCGCCTCTCCTCAGCTGCACGCTGCACACCCCCGCCCCGGGCCCCCCCCCCCCGAGATGTGCCCAGTGTTCCGGCTCCAGCCTTGCTGACCCTGCCGCCCAGAGGGCACGCTGGTGGCCCTACCTCTGACCCGACAGAGCGAAAGGTTCGGGCCCTGGCAGGGTTTCTCAAAGGCCGCCAGCCCCCTGTGAGTACCCAGCAGCCTCTGTTGCCAGAGCACCAGGGAGCAGAGACAAATGCCACCCCCGCCCCTGGAGTCGGTGAGCTACTTCCCACCACATCCCGTCCTCCCACCCACAATCTGTAAACCAGCTTGTGTGCCTCCATCTCACTAATCGCAGGCTGACTGACGGCGCCGGAACTGCGTTCTGGCTCCAGGATGCCTGCAAGCAGAACCCACACCGGAGCCTCAGCCCCCAGCGGGCTGGGGTGGGGAGCCGAGCCCATTTCCGGTCCCACGAACCTGGGGTCCTTTGCGCCCTTGTAGCCTGGGGCCGATTCCAGCATTCTGCCCCGCCCTGGAGCTCAGTTCCCAAACTCCCCAGGAAGGGACTTCCAGCCAGAAAAAGGCTGTCAACCTGCGGACCCCATCAGGCCCTTCTTCCACTAATCCACAGAGAGCTGGGCGAGATTCCAGCTGTGGGGGAGACGACACGGACAGTGTGACCCTCTCCAGCTGGTCAGCCAAGTGCAGAGACGCCCCATCCTGGATGCCGGCTTCCAAGATGAGATCGACGTGCAAAAGCAGGGGGTTTGTCGGTTCATCCACAGCTGCCAGCAAACACACTGGCGCTGGCTGAGCCGTGCCTGGGGGCCAGCTGCTTTGCCTGTATCAGCTCACAGCCTCACAGCAGCCCGGTGAGGTCAGCACTACCATTTCCCTTTTCCAGACAAAGAAACTGAGGCACACAGCGATTAAGTAAATTTTCCAAAGTCACATGGCTGGTAAGTGGCAGAATTGGTATTGACGTCGGGACAGTGAGACCCCCAAAGCCTTAAATGCTGTGCTGTACTTGTCAAGAATCTGCTATGGCTGTTGTAGATGTATACTTAACCCCATGGAGACAGGCCCACAGTCCCTTATTAAGTGAAAAGAAAGCGGCAGAAGAATACATAAAATGCAGTCCCTTTGGGAGAAACACACACACACACACAACACACACACACACACACACACATAAACAAGTAGTTGCAGAGGCCGGGACATGAAAAGCCGTGTCACAATGACAAGGTGGTGAAGGATGATGGAAACCTCCCTTGAATCCAGGCTACTCCCTCCACTTACTCCCCAGGTGGCCACTTTCAGTAAATCACCTACCCCAGCAAAGACTCAGTTTCCTCACCGGGAAATGAGAAGCTGTGCCTACCATCACCAGGGTATGAATCAAACACAAAAGATCGCCTAGAGTATTCTCCCATTTATATGAAATGTCCGGAAAAGGCAAAACTGTGCAGATGGCAGATAGATTAGGGTTGCCTGGGGCTGGAGATTAACCGTCAATGGGCCCGAGGGATTTTACAGGGGCAATGGAAATCTAAAACTGAACTATACCGATCGTTGCACAACCCTGTAGATTTAGTAAAAATCTTTGCATTAAAATGATTCGTTAATCATTAAAACAAGGGGATTTTATGGTATATAAATTATAGCTCAATGAAGTTCTTAAAAAATTACATAGAGCTGCAAGCACACAGAGGTGGCTATTGCCATCATCATTGCTAATGGAATTGTCGACGGCCTTATGAAGTGGTATTTCCAGTGAATTAAAATGTTTTTGCTTCTCTGTATTCTTTACGTTTGTACAATAAATACGTATTTCTTGCATAATAAAAGGAGAAAGGGAAAAACTCAATTCCATTCAATATCATTGAAGAAAAGGATGCTATTATCATGGGGATGATTTTAATTTTCTTCTTTGGGCTTATTTTCTATTTCACAACTGCTTGGATAAAACGGTAGACTGTTGTGTTCATATAGAGCTTATTTTATATTCGACCCTGGGATAAATACCACGAAGCATGCACAGGAACATAAGACGCTGTCCCCTAGGGTCTTTCCATCTGGAGTGGAGGCAGGACAGATAAAGGACCGATCTGGAATGCTGAAGAACAAGCGGACAGTCTGTGCTAAGCAGCTCAAAGTTTGTCCCCAGCAAGGTTAGAGGACCCCGCGGATGCGGAATGCCTGCTGGCTGAACAACCAAGGAAGAGAGCTTAAGAAGATGAAGAAGAAGAATGTCCATTTCCTCCATAAATATTAATTGGGTGCCAGCTCTCTACCGGACCATGCGAGGAGCTGGGTCCGCGTGGTAACAGGACAGAGTTCCTGCCCTACACACACTGTCACACTCCCAGCCACGCTAGCCTGGCTCTGAGCACAGCACACACCAGTGGCCCTGTGCCTGGAGCCGAGAAAGGAGGGACGCTTCCTGAAGATTCCCTCTACCTCCATGAGGTAGCTGCCCCAAATTCTGAGAAGCCCGGGAGCCTCCTCCCAACACTTCCTCCCATTCCCAAGAGGGAATTCCTTCCTTCTCCAGACATCAGTTTCCCTGCGTAGAGATGAGATAACAATGGTTAAAGGGTTATATGAATGAGATGATAATGTTATGTGCACAGGTCTATGGCCAGAAACTTCTAGATTCAAGCACCTTAGCCTCTCAGAGCTCCAATCTTCTCTTCTGAACAAGTGGGTGGAACGATCGCACCTAACCTGGAGAGGGTTTGGGGAGTAGGGAGGCCCCAACCAGGTCATGCGTGGGAAGCACCTAAGGGCATCAAGAACCTACTTGGCAAATGTAAACAGGCTGTTGTCGCTGGCTTCCAGCCAGCCACCAGACTGCGGTTCTGGGAGACTTGACATTCCTGGGACATTCCTGGGGCGTCCCAGCCCCGGAGCTCAGAACTGAACAAACCGAACCGGTTCAGCAACTGCAAATCTAACCGCCTAGGATGGCTAGCAGGCGGAAGGGGAAGAGCCTATAAAACTGGTTGAGGAAAATGAAAGATCATAGTCGTCCAACTCGCTTCTCCCGCCTTTTAACATGTACTCAGTCCAGCACTGCCACCTGTTGGCAGGAAAGGAGATTTGCATGAAAAGATCCCTTTCCCCCTGCCTGGGGGGATGATCTTTAACCCCCAGGCTCACGAAAGCCTCAGGACAACTACAACATAGTGTAGGGGAGGAAAAATTTTCCTTCTTCCCTTCTAGGTGCTTTGGCTGGTCTAATAATTAAATCGACATAAGACAGACTGACAGGAGAGAAACAAATTTAATCTCATAGGAACCAGACAGAGCCTGATTGAAAATAGGAGACTCAGGGGGCGCCTGGGTGGCTCAGTCGGTTAAGTGTCCTTCCTCTCAGGTCATGATCTCACAGTTCTTGGGTTCGGCCCCGCATCGGGCTCTGTGCTGACAGCTCAGTGCCTGGAGCCTGTTTCAGATTCTGTGTCTCCCTCTCTCACTCTGCCTCTCCCCTGCTCACACTCTCTCTCTGTCTCAAAAATAAAGAAACATTTAAAAAATTTTTTTTTCAAAAAAGAGAAAATAGGAGACTCAGAGAAGTGCCCAAAGCAGGCAGCGTTTATACCTTTTACACAAAGAAACAATAAATTTTTGAAGAATTGGCAAGGCAGAGAAGGTTGGGCTTGAGGTATTAAATTAGTGAGGAAATAACAAGGTTTGTTTATACAGCCTCCGCAGCCCTGAATTCCCTATCTCTGGCAGTGAGGAGGTCTCTCCTCCTCCTCCTGGGACTGGGAGATTAGCTTTAACTTGGGAAATTTAGTTCCTGCCTTCAGAGGGACAGAGGAGGGTTAGAGAATCCTTATTGTACTGGCTGTTTCTCAAATAATTTTAATTCAAGGTAATCCAGAGGCCAAAGGTGTATAATTGGGAGTGGCATATTCAGCTCCCCTCCAGTAGGCAGGGCAAGAATTAGTATTTTCATGACACAGAAGAGAAATCCAGCTCAGAGATGATATATAATTTACTCAAGAACACACAGCAGAGCCTCAGGCCACCAAGGCTCTCATTGCCACCAAGTCACATGTTTGTATTCCCACTGCAGGTAAGAGAGTGGGCCGGGTGGCCCCCTGTGGCCCCTCCGGCTCTACCTTTTATGACTCCAGAGCCCCGCCTTATTCTTGCATATCTGTCTCCCTCTGGCTTCCCCAAGGAACTAGATGGCCTTCCTCAAAAAACTAAAAATAGAGCTACCCTACGACCCAGCAATTGCACTACTAGGCATTTATCAAAGGGATACAGGTGTGCTGTTTCAAAGGGACACATGCACCCCCATGTTTATAGCAGCACGACCAACAATAGCTAAAGTATGGAAAGAGCCCAAATGTCCATCGATGGATGAATGGATAAAGACGTCGTGGGATATATATATACAATGGAGCATTACTCAGCAGTCAAAAAGAATGAAATCTTGCCATTTGCAACTACATGGATGGAACTGGAGGGTATGATGCTAATTGAAATTAGTGAGAGAAAGACAAAAATCATATGACTTCACTCATCTGAGGACTTTAAGAGACAAAACAGATGAACATAAGGGAAGGGAAACAAAAATAATATAAAAACAGGGAGGGGGACAAAACAGAAGACTCATAAATATGAAGACCAAACTGAGGGTCACAGGAGGGGTTGTGGGAGGGGGGATGGGCCAAATGGGTAAGGGGCACTAAGGAATCTGCTCCGGAAATCATTGTTGCACTATAGGCTAATTTGGATGTAAATTTTAAAAAATAAACAATTAAATTAAAAAAAAAAAAAAGAAAGAAAGAAAGAAACCAGATGGCCTCCTCTCTGACTCCTGAGCAAATCTCGAGCCTCACCACATGTTCTCCTATGGCCCCAACCCCCCTCCACCCCATCCAATCTCGGGCCCACTCTTGCCTATTTGTGAAAATGCTCCGTCCTTCAAAGCCCAGCTCAACTCCCACCTGGTCCATGAAGCCTTGCCTAATCCCTGCCCTGAGAAATAGAGCCGGCTTGGTGTGGACCAGGGCAGCGGGGTCAGAAACGCCAGCCATGGAATGAGCATGTGTGCCAAGCACTGCACACTGTGCTCATGTACACACATTCCCCCGCGTGTCCTGAAGCCTCCCTGTGGGGCACGAACCGGTGGTATGGCCGTCTCACAGGTGCGGAAACCAGTCTCAGATTGACCCACGGGGGGGGGTCATTTCCCTTGTGTGACAGCAGTCGTTAACGAATGCAGGACTTCGTCAAGCCTTGTCTCATTTAATGCAATAATCCCTTTTGACAGACAATAGCACCATTCTATGGGGAAGGAACCAAAGTCTCTAAATCCTGACGAAGGCACACAGTCCGAGGTGGGACTGCGACCTGCAGAAAGCTGGATTCCAGAATCTGTGTGTTTTCTAATACACAAGTGACAGATTATTTACCACATTACTTAGAAATACTGACATCAAAGGCTCCCTCGGCTCCTGCCCTGGCCCTTTGTCACAGTGCCGGACCTGCCACCATTCAGCCCCTCTCAATTCTCAGTTGATTCTGACATTCCACAACTGGAGTCCGTGAAGAATCACTCGTGAACTTTCAAAAGTTCCTTTGCTTTCCAGGAGCTCCACCTGAAAATAAACCTGCTTCGAGAGTGGCTCATTCTTCGGTAGATTCATGGACAGGTGCCAAAACAAGGTCCCGGGCACACAGAACACAGAGTGGGAAGACAAGGGCTCAGAAGAGGGAGCGAAGGTCTGGGGGTCCCCCTGCAGGTGTTGGGGGTACAGTGAGAACAGGACAAACACAGCCCCTGCCCCCTGGAGTCCCGGGCACAAATGCTTCCTCCCTCCCAAGTTCGCTGAGGGTCAGCCACGGAGGGAGGGCACCTGCCAGCCTGGGATCCTGATGGTCAGAGCAGCCCCTGTGCAGGCAGTGAGAGAGTGGTGAAGGGGGTCCGGGCACCTGTCAGGGCCTGATCTTCTGCCACTGCCCCAATAGTTCTGCCCACTCTCAACCACAAGCGCCACCTGTCACTTCTTGTCACCGTTCAGGGCCCATCTCTATGACCACAGCACTCTGCCCCCAGCTGAACATGAACTGTCCCTCCTGTGCAGTCCCTCTGCCCATTGTCCCCTTCCCTGTGTGCCCATGTGATCCACCCAAACAGACCCTACACCAGGGCACATTCTGATTTCCCCAGGGAACCCTCCAGAGCCTGGCACCGGGGAGGTGCTAGAAACATCTTCCAAAATGTTGAGCGAGTGAGCGGATAAGTGAGCGAGGCCGAGCAAGGACCTGGGACTAAGAGAGCTGGCTGTTCCATGCTCCTGACCCTGTAAATGCAGCTCCTGAGTGACGGGGCACCCTAAAATCCTGGAGGAAGGAAAAGGTGGGCCATATGGGCCAGTCTATCTTGTCTACCTGAGAAAGTACTGGCAGGCAAGGCCACCAAACGCAAATGAAAAGCAGCCAGTTATATGTCCACAGGAAGCAGTAAAAACACGAGTAACTGGGGTCAGTGGTGATATGGTTATGCAGTGGATATGGGCAGTGTTACTCAAAGAAGTGTCCTTGGAAGCCTGATTTGAGAACCGATTGGTCAAATTTGTTTAGTGAGTACAGCACATTCCTCTTTTTCTAGATGCTCAGTGCTCCCCAGCATGTTAAGGCTCTGAGAAGTCATGCTGCACAGACAACCGTTTAACCTGAGGCTTTCCATACTTAACCCTTTTTTTTTTTTTTAAGTAAATCCTATTTAATATCCCAAGGAACTAGCACTTAGAAGGATGCACTTAGAAAACGTAAGGGTGCTGGTCATGCAAATGTTCTGGCTCAAGGAGGTCATTTAGGATGGTCTGGGAGGCCTTCCTTCATTCTTCCTCAGCTTTCCTTCTGCCAAAAAAAAAAATCCTGATTTTACAGGTTCACAGCCTTAAGATAACAGGACAAGCTTGCCACGGTGGACAGTTAGGCATTGGCCAGGTGAGTGGGAGGGGAAGGAATCTGCCACAAAATCTTCTTTGTCCTTTGCCTGACCATAGACATGACCTCTAGCATGAGACAACTTTCCTGCACCCACGTTCCTGCTCTGTATGAGGCCTTGAAGACCAAATGAGCTGCTAGATAATGAGTGCTTAGAATAGCACCTGGAAGATTCCCAGAACCCAAATAGCATTCTACATCACGAAGAGCTCTTGTTACCTGAAGCAACATGGATTTAGTGATTTCCTTTTCCTCTCTCACGGCAAGCTTCATGGACTTATAACTTAGCGTAATAGCCTCTTAGGTGACATAAGCACATGACATATGCACGAAAGGACAAAAGAGAGACAATAGGTACTAAGAAAGTTTAGAAAGGAAAGGATCTGTGTGCGCTGCAGGGTCGGTCATTAGGACGGCATCCTGAAGGAGGGGAACAGTGGGGCTTGGCCTGAGCAGAGGTCGGCAGGGACAGTCCCAGCAAGGGAAGAACATCATGTGAACGCAGGCCTGGAGGTACCAGCGATCACAGCCAGGGCCTCATTAACTCGGCTCCGGGTGAGCAGGGAGTCCGCTCCACCAGCCAGAGACCGGCCAACCACAGGGAGCTGGCAGCTCTGTTGATGTTTGCCAAGGAATAGAGTCATCTCCAGGTCCTGGAGGTAACTAGAAGTGACAGATGGTCTGTTGAGCAGAAAGGAGCGCTTGCTTCCCCAGCTTGCAACGTGTTTCTCAGGCAGGTCTGCGGGCCCCCTCCCCCCTCCCCAAATCCTCCTCCAGGCTTCACTGGGAATCGGTTCTTGCAAGAAGCAGGGACCCATTGAAGTTCGCTCAAGTGTAGAGGTGGCTGGGGGAAAAATTCAGTGGTATCTCTGGGAAGACAAGGGCAAGGAGGTCAAGTTGGACCTTGGGAAAAAGTGAGGGAATACCCAGTGCCAGGGCAGGGGCGCTATCTCTGTCTCCCTTTTTCTCTTTCATTATCTCTGTATCTTTAAACATCTCTCTCTCTCTCTCTCTCTCTCTCTCTCTCTCTCTCCAATTTCTATCCCACTCTCCCTCTGTGTCTATGCGTCTCCTGCATTTCTATCCCTCTGTCTCTCACATCTCTGTGTATGTATGTGTATATGTTACCTCCGGGTGTATCTGTCTCTCTATGTCCTTTATTCCAATCTCCCTCTTTGAGCGTCTCTCTCATTGCACAATCTCCCACATCTCTCTCCGTCGGTCATCCCTCTCTGCTGGCTTCTCAGCATGCATGGTACACAAATTGCCCTCCCAACTCCGGAATCTATTTGACCTCTTAGCCCCAGTGCTTGATAGCATCAGTGGACCTCAGCAACAACGTTCTTTTGAGAGAAAGAATGAGGTCAGATGACTACTCCTGGTCCCATCAGTTTGGCCAGGGAGAGCCATGTGATGACAGTATGGTGATTTCATCTAAGAAGGGGCCTGGGATGGGCAGCTTTTAGAGCAGAACAGAACTGCACCATGGGAAGAGTACTCAGTAGGAGTCATGGCATTTTATCTTCTCCTAGCTCTTGTGGAACAGCAGTGTGGCCTGCAGCCAGAAACTCCCCTCTCTGGGTCTCAAACACCCCATTCCATAAAATGAGGAATTGGAGAAGGTATTCTGTTGCGAACACTTGTAGCCCAAAAATTCTATGATGTTCTGTTTACAAAACAGGCATGGAGACCAGAGAGAACCTAAGAAGTGGCAAAGGAGCAGAATACTGAGAAAAGAGAGAAACACATCCTTTCAGAAACAGTTGGTGGAACTGTCCCCAGGGCATGGGGTGAGAGTGGGGGGGAGGGGTGTCGATCCCAAGTGCAACAGAAGTGGACCAATGGTTTCTGAGGTCGGCCTCACTTGCAGACGCTCTTGTAGATTCAGATTCCCAGGCCCATCCCACATGGTCTGATTCAACAACTCACCCCGGGTGACTCTGATGCAAGCAGTCTCAACACCACCTTCTGAAGACACTGAGGGCAATTCTTCAAAGAGCTGCCTCAGGAGGAACAGGGCTTCCCAGGAAAGCCGGTGACCCCGCAGCTTTGGGACCATACAAGAAAGGCCAAGCTGTTATGGATGATCCCAACCACCCCTCTCACCTCCTGTTTCTCCAACACTCAGAAGTTCAAACAGAATCAAGACTGCCCTGGGAGCCCAAGACCCAAGCAGGGAAGGGTACAGCCTCTTCAAGCTGCTTCTCTGGGCCTTAGTTCATGTACACTAGAGGCCATGGATCTGATGTCCAAACAAGGGAAGAGAAGACACAGGGCAAACTGATGCTCCTCTGCCTCCCCCATTACACCTCCTGGGCTTTTAAAGGCTGGATTCTGGGTCAGTAGGAGTGCCTCCAAGATACTCTCTTGGACTTGAGCTCACTCATCTTCCAGAAATGAGTGGGATCTGGGCAGGAGGAGGGAGTTCACCTCTAGACTCTGCCAAGAGACCCCAGATTCCAAAGCCAGAGGATGAGAAGAACGGCCGCCTCGGGTCCTCCCCAATCAGCGCTGGAAGATCAAGTCCTGCTTTTGCATCAACAACTTTCAAATCTCTCTAGCTCTCCATGCATCTCCCTCAGCCTGTGGACTCACTGGGTGCCAGGCAACATGTGGGAACCTATGCGGCTTGAGGGGGACCCAGACACATCTGGAAATTTACTACGTTAATAGAGGGTTCAAGAATTCACAATGCACCTTCACACAACCTGTCCATTTAATCTTCTCAGCCACCTTGTAGGGCTGATTGGTTGTGTATCGGATGGAGAAACTGAGGTTCAGAAGGCTGGCCTGGGAGAGAGGCAGGGCTGGAGGACAGTGCATGTCTCTACCTCCTTCTTCCTTCCAAGTCCCCATTCCTTCAGGAAAGTCCTGGCTTTGAGAGGTGTAGGGACCACCCCACTGCATCAGGGCTGGAGCTAGGACCAGGAAAGGGTGGGCTGTTATGGCAGTAGGTGGACAGAGCAGTGCACTTATTAAGCAGATGGTTCTGTCTCAGAGGCAAGGGGAGAAGTGACCCACTAGGATGGGCACCTCGGAGAAAGGGGAGGCAACTGGGCAGAGGGGCAGAGGAGAGGCCAGGGAATTTGGAAGATCTGGAGTCTATGCGTGTGGCCTGGAGTGGGTCCCTGCTTCTCCCCGGACCTTAGTCTCCCCTTCTGTACTTTGGTGGGGTTAGACTCTATGGTCTCTAATGTCCCATCCTAGTCTGGCATTTGGGGCTTCCCCCTCACCGGCTCTTCCTTGAGTCTCCACTGATCTACTAGCAGCAGAGAGCCAATGCAGCTCAGAGACCACATGGATTTTTAGTCAGCTCTGGCTCTCCCCCACTACCACCACCCCCCCCCCCAACTCCCACAGCGACCAGAAGTTTCCCAGAAGCCTCAAAATTACCTGCGGTCCACGGTGGAGAGTAACACTGCAAAAAGCTGCAGTGATAAGAACTGACCAGAAGATGGAGCCAAATACCCTGGAAACTGAAACTTACTTTGTGAGTTTTTATTTCCGGGGCTAGAGGGGCAGAAACTAAACCCCAGAGGTGGTAAGAGATGTGCTCCGTGTTCAGGCTGGAAACAAAACCCCATCTCCTGCCCTGGGGCCAGCAAGCCCCCTTCTATTCCACTCTCCTCCCTGTTTATGCCTCAGGACTCCGCTCAAGCCGAGTTCGCTCCAGGAAGCCCTGATCCAGTTACAGCTCACCTGGTTAGGTTGATGGGGCTGAGGAGCACCCTGAGGGAGATTCAGTGAGCCTTTAAGTGGGTGAGGGCGGGGCTTTCATGTGTTCCGCGTCTGCAAGGGCCACACGGTCCAAGGTCCCCACCCTACTTACCCCACCGCTATGTTTACTCTCTGCAAGATTCATAAACTCTCTAGACCTGGGTCCTCGTCGGTAATTTGCAGTGATGATGCTACAGACCTATTGGGTTGTTTGCAGGGTTGCATTAAATAAATGAGCACCATGACTCGGTATGGCAGATGCTCAGGAAATACAAGGGTCTTATTGCTGTGAGGACGCTTATGTCAAAAATGACCTAAATGAGATGACAAAGACGAACACGAAAGGCTCTACTAGTGTAAGTGGGCAGTTCCATTTTGTGACATTCCGCCTTCACCGAGGCTCCTCCCACCGCCCTCCCTCCCATCTCTCCTGGGCTCCAGCTCCTGGCTCCCTTGTCAGCCAGTTTCTGCAGTTGATTGAAGCATTTCTTTATTTTCACGGTGATCACCTCCTGGTTCTGTGTGACAGAAGTCAGATCTCGCCAAGGAGACAAGACAGAAGGGAGGTGGCAGGGGCTGTGTGGCCAGAGCACGGGGGAGCTCCCAGGCTGGTCATAGGGGTCTCAAGACCTGACCTCAGACCCTGCTTCTTCACACCTTGAATTTCTCTAGAATTCAATTGCTAGTCCCTCTTTCCATATCCCTCTCCACTCCCGGGGAGGCACTCTCATCCCTCCATGCCTCTGACCCTCTCTTGCACATTTTTCAGGACCCAGCCAGAGAACTTCCTGTCTCCTCACAGCCCACGTTAATCCCTGCCTTCCCATGGAGGATTCTCTGGCTTCTACTTCACAGAAAGACCTGAAAGTTCCTTCTGGAGACAGAGGAGTCACTTTCTTTCCTTGTCTCCATAACGCCTGGGGCTCAAGGCCAGGAACTCAGGCTGCTTAGGGCAGTAGGGGGGAGCACTGTACTAGGAGTCAAAAGATCCTGTCTGAGGACTGGCCCTGCTCTGACACCTGCCTGATGTTGGGCACTGCCTCTGCCACCCTGAGATGACATCAGCCCTCAGTCAGAGCCTCCCCAGAGTTCATTTCTGCCCTGGGATTCAGTAGCCCTGAAGACCAACCCTGTTCTGCTTTGATTCTCAGTGTGACCTCTGACAAGCCCCTTCCCCTTCAGGACTCAGTTCCCCTGGTGCTTTCGGTGCTTGAGTCCAAGACCATAGTCTGGTTGGTGCCTCTGACAGGCATCTGTATGGTCCTCATCACTGTTGCTGTCACACTCACTGCCTTCGCCCTCCTGCCAGAGAGACACGATGTCACTGTGGGGCTCCACATTGTCTAGAGCTCTCACTGCCCTCAGAGGACCTCCCCCTCCTCCAGCCCCTCAGCTAGGTGTGGAATATGCATAGGGCACCAAACAAGATGAGCCATGGGGTGTGCTGGGGAACAAATACAACCTGCTACAGCAAAGGCCAGCAAAGAGGACATGGCAAAGTTTTTCCAGCTTTCTCAAGCTCCCCAGGCATTATGGAAATCACGTTCACATCCATTCTTCCACTTGGACCCTACTGCCACTTTCAGAACTGGTAGGGAAGAGATTATGGACCCATTTTACAGAGGAGGCTGAGGTCCAGAGAAGGAAGGGGCACCTCTAAAAATATATCAGAAAGTCAGTGCCACGAGGGCAGTAGAATCTGGGATTGCATCATTCTGGTTCAGAGTCCTTCCCCAAGCAAGTAGGGCATGACTATCAATGAAGGAAATATCCTAGCTTCCCCCATCAACATTGGATGGTGGCCCTCCAGGAAAGACCTGGAGCCTCTACTAAGCACGACATAGGCTGGGGTCAGCCTTTGGGGCTCATGTGGGCTGTGGGAAGTGATGCGTGACACCTGGTGTGGGTAATGATGAGTGGCCACGTGGGAGGTATGTGCATATGGCATGAAAGAGCACGTGTTTTCCAGCTTCTACAACCCCCATGTGTAAGCTCCCCAGTGGCCATCTCTGCCCACAGCTGGCGTGGCCTCTCGCCCCAGTATCGTCGGTCGGTTCCTGCAGGTTTCCTGTGAGATATTTTCTTTCTCTGTAAATACTGATCAGACCTCTCTGGCAACTCTGGGGGGAGTTTCCTGCTGAGCCGGCCCCTTTTCCCATCACACCCCTGGTCATGGCCTCCTCAACGAGGTGCCCGGGTACAAAGGGAAAAGCCCATGTCCGCAGAAGCCCAGGAACTCACGCTTTAGGACAGAAGTCATCTTGATGAGATTTCTGGCTTCTGTCACACCAACCTGAGAACAAACAAGTAACAGCAGCTCGCCTCTTCCTGGCATGTTACAGTTTACAGAGCGTGTTTAGGTAGGGCCGCTGTCCTCTATGAAGCACACATCAGCCCTGGGAGGTCGGCGCTGTTAGCCCATTGGACAGATGAGGAAACAGAAGCCCAGGGAAGTGAGAGGAATGTCCCAAGAACCCACAGAGAGTCAGTGCTCGCACGCATAGCCTTCTCTTTGCCTCAAACCTCAGGTGTCTCCTGACTAAAGAAGGAGGAGACCCGGGATGGGTGCAGAGGAGGGACCCTTTGACAATCCACAGAACTTCCTTGTTTCCCTCAGCAAGGCCCACAGCACAGGCCCCAGGGACCCATGGCCCCAGACACCTATAGCAGAGCAGGGACAAGAGCCGCTATGGCCCACGCCTCCAAGCTTCCCGACTCCATTCCTGCCGTGCGCCAATGACAGCCATGCTGCTTGATGAGCCAGATGTGCCCCTTCTCAGCCTTGGTCTCATGATTCTCTCCTCAGAACACTGACCACCCCCCTCCTGCTGCCCCCACCAGAAAACTTGCCAGAGTAGCAAAGAGGCGTCCAGATCAGAGCAAGCCAGGCTTTGAAAATGGGACCCCAGGATGTGAAGCCTGGAAAGGGTGGCTGTGCAGATGCAAAAACTGTGCCCCCCGCCAGGAATGGGGGAGACAAGGACTTGCTCAGATTCTGCTGGGGGACTAGAGGCAGAGCTGATAGGAGCCAGGTCTCCAAGCACGATGTCCGGCCAGGCTTCTGCTCCGCCCCCCCACCCCCCCACTCCATGACCACAAGAACTCATTGTCACAACCCCTTGACTGGTCCAACGATGCCCTTCCTGCTCCCCAGGAAGTCTGCCTTTTGGTTTGAAAACCATTTCAACGTAAGGGGGCATCCACCTCACCAAGAAGGAGACAGGAGTTTCCAAAAGTCCAGCCAACTCAGAGACATAGGTGTTCCCTGCCAACGCAACCTTGACTCACAGACTCCGATGGTCACAGAATTATCAAGTCCAACTGCCCATCGAAGGCTGGAGGAATCGGACTTCCTCTTCATAGCCCTGGTGGGTAATCCAGTGGCTGGCATTTATACAGAGGCAGATTCCAGATCCACAGAGCAGAACTTTCTTACAGTTAGAGCTGTTCTAAAATGGAACCGGCTATCTCCTCAGGTGGTGAGCTCCTCAACACTAGAGGCAACCAACTTGCTAGGGATATTATAGAACAGAGTTCCTCCAAGTGTAGCTTCCCTGAATAAGCATGAGTGATCTGGGGTGGGAAGGGAGGGGATTCTTAAAGAGGCAGATTCCACTCAAGACACCCACAGAATTAAACTCTGTGGGTTTAGGAATCTACCTTTTTATTTTTTTTAATGTATTAATTTATTTTGAGAGAGAGAGCGTGCGCACACACCAGTGCGGGAGGGACAGAGAGAGAGAAAGAGAGAGAATCCCAAGCAGGGTCTGTGCTGTCAGCACAAAGACCGATGCAGGGCTCAATCCCACGAACCATGAGATCATGACCTAAGCTGAAATCATGAGTCAGACGCTTAACCGGCTGAGCTACCCTGGGACCCTGACAATTACTCTTAAGTTACAAAGTCAGAAACCCATGATGGAAGACAGTTGACAGGAGATATCTGGGGGTGGGCAGACCACAAAGACAGCTGTTAATCCTCCCTTGCTCCTCTGCCCAGTGCTGACCTGAAGTGACAGCCTGTTATCACAGATGCCTGGTGATTTAAGACCCAGTTATCCCATCCAATTTCATCTCAACTCCCTTGCACCCAAGGCCCAAATTTCTTAGTCATCTCAGGAACCAAGGAAGAGAACACAGGAAAATATTCACTTAATGTTCTGGAGCCGGAGGGCAGACTTCTCTTTCTCTGCCGGGCTGGCAGAGCTTTTCTGGGTCCCTCCCTATGGGTTTGTGGACCTGTTTTCAGCTCTGAAGTGGACTGTTTGTCTACATGTCCTCAGGCACCACAGTCAGTTCATGACAAATGTTTCCAGCCAAAGCTGGGGGCTCAATGCCACCGTCCCTCCATCCCCTTGTTCTCCCTGCCAGCTGCAGGGGACACCCTCCATAAATTGTGGACACCTTCCATGCCAGCCCTGAAATGCTCTCCCTTCAGACTCAGTGATGCAAATTCTAGGAAATTATCACTTACAAGTTCAAAGATGTGCATAAAATGGTAACAACTGTAGCATTATCCAAATAATAGAACATTAGTGACACATATATAATACTGATTTGTTTCATTTCTTAAATGCTATTCCCGTATTTATTTAATCGTCACAATGACCCATGATCCAGGCACAATGATTGTCCTGTTTATAACTAGACACATCACCTTTCAGAAATTGACAAATAATTAGACATAACCCGAGTGTCCAATAATAGTGGATTGGTCCCATAAATTATGGCACTTCCCTAAAATGAAATATTATGGAGCTATTATAAATAAGGTTGAAAAATATTTCATAAGCCAGAAATATGCTCATCATGTTTGGTAGCATTAAAAGCACAGAAAATAAAACTATAATCCATGTGATTGAATTTTGGACGAGTGTGCACATGAAAGAAAAAGTCCTATGGGGAGGTCTTTGGCAGGGAAGGCTTTCTGGAGGAGATTGGTATTGAGCAGGTTCAGGAAGCTGTGCTGGGGCCTGGGGCAGGGGTTGCACGGGCAGGAGCTGTGTATGCCAGGTAACGTAAGGAAGCCCGTCATGGACACTGAACTTGAGATGCTCAGCACTGGTTGAGAGTCTAGAAATTATCACTCGCATCTGACTCTGAAACCAATTAGAGGGTGAACATAGCCAAGTCCTATCTCTTTTCTGGGCCTCGGTTTCCCCCTTGCTACGAAGGGGATCCTAACACCTTCCCTGACTCTCCCGTTAGCCAGGTTGCAGATGCAAAGCTCAAGTGAAGGCTTGACCTGTGGGGTTCCTGAGGTGACCGGTGAGCAAAGCTAGGGCTTTTTCTACTGACCATGTGCTGAGTCCTTCCTACGGGCTAGAGGCTGTGCTAAATGCTCACAAGCGGGTTCAGGGCCAGATTCAGGACCTGCCACCAATACAGTCACATAAGGCCCACACTCAGAAGGGCCTACATTTGGGGGTTTAAAGCTCTGTGGTCACCATCTTGAAATGCCCAATGATTTTCCCTTGAATTTAGCTTTAGTAAGTAAAGTCTGATAGGACAGTGAAATATGTGTTGGGGGCTTGGAGCCTTGGCTTACACTCACCCTTGGGGTGGGACCCTGGGCACCTGTAAGGATCTGCACTTACCCAGAAAGTACCCCTGTGCCTGAGGAAGCACAACATTCAATAGCAAATAAAGAACACTGCAACAGGCCAAGAGAGGGACTGTGGGGGAAGCAGATAAGCTTTATTCTTGCTTTTTGAAGAAGGAACCCTGCGTTTTCATTTTGCAAATCGAATAGCCCATCCTGAGTAAACTCAAAACATCCCAACAAGGAATATGCTTATTTTAACCCTTTTTACAGGCAGGGAAGTTGGGCTTAAAAGGTACGATGCCCAAGGTGACACAGCTGGAAGTGGCTTCGGCAGAAACTGAACTCGGATCAATTTGACCCCCAAGTCTGTGGTCTCAACACTGTGCTACAGGAAGTCAGGTGAGTGCACAGTCAGGGTATTCCCTCCAGAGTAGTAGCTCCAGACGCCCTCCAATCACGATCAGGGCCATTATGACTCACACCAGGGTCAGCCTCTCCCCTGCATGGAGAAGGCCTTAGAGAGGATTAGGAAATATCTTCTCTGTCAGCTGAGAGGTGCCTACCTGATCCACTGGGAAGAGGGGTGCCACTCTCTCGAGAACCTGAGCGGCCCCAGAAAAGACCCACAGGGAGAACATTTGATTAGAGCCACCTACCAGCTGATTGGACACTCCTCTTGACTCCCTCAGACCTCAAATGCCCCATCTTACAGTTATCCGCAGACAGCATCGGACTTTACCTGTATTGATTGGAGAGGACAGGCCAGCGGTTGTCTCCTTTTACTATACTGTTGACTTGTCTATGCAAGAGCTGACGTATTACGGGCACTGGGCACTGGAAATGTGAGCAATCATGCCTTCTGTGGGGGAGTAGCTAGAAAGAGCTCCAAGAGAAACCAACTACGCAGAGGAATATCACCAGGCCTCCAAGCTGTTCAGGATCCCAGACCCCTTCCTGCCATTCTCGAAAGTAACTCTCTAAGCAGAGCTCATTAGTCACAAAGGGGATGCTCATGCGGTGGGGAAATTAAACCCAGCCCATAGCTTTGACTCCAGGATGAAGGAAACAAGCAGAATCTGACAGGTTCAAACTGGCTGGGGGGGAGGGGCTAGAATGAAGCTGGTCATGGGGTTTATCTCCCCGTGCGACTACATTCCTTTCCTGCTGTTGGGTCTCACACTCCCAGACCAGAAACTTAGGATTCTGTAGCTAGGACACGTGACCATGGTGAGGACAGCCCTGGGGGGGAAGGCAAGGCAGTAGAGAGGGAGGAGATGCCAGACTGTGTTCCACATCAATCCTCACTCTGTGAGATAGACACTATTTACATTACACAGTCTCAGAGTAGTAAGTTTTTACTCCAGAATATCTTTCAACATTCTAGGCCTTATGGTGCCTATTCTCCTTAAAGCGCAATCATATACATTATCCTAACACATGTAGAAGATGCCATGAAGCAAACAGAGGCGGATGTAATTACTTACTCCCATTTTGTGGGTGAGGAGACAGAGACTCAAAAAGAGACGCCAAAGGACTAAGGCAAAAAGCCCAGTTTTTCTGCTCTCAGCCTATGAGAGGCCCCAGAGTCTCACCATGAAGACAGAAACAAATCTGGCTTGCAGAGTGTCAGGAAGCTTTTGGAGCCTCATAATATCCTCTGACATCTTAGAGCCATAATCCTCAGAACTGACGTGTATGGAGTGATTGCTGTGGCCAGGCTCTGTGCCAAGCACATGAGGACATTACCTGACCCAACCCCGTGAGGCAGGTGCCAGGCCCGTTTTACAGATCGTGAAAGCGAGGTGCAGAGAGGTCGGCCAGCTCTGCAGGTCACTTCCACCATCCAGGAAGAGGCGGTGAGGGGATTTGAACAGAGGTTGGCTGACTCCAGAGCCTCGCCCTGGCTCTTAAAATGCTTTGCTGTTCTGCCTTTTCAGGGGAAATGAGCAGAGGAAGGATCACAAAGGGAAGTGGATTTTATTTTTTTTTTTTAATTTTTTTTTCAACGTTTTTATTTATTTATGGGACAGAGACAGAGCATGAACGGGGGAGGGGCAGAGAGAGAGGGAGACACAGAATCGGAAACAGGCTCCAGGCTCCGAGCCATCAGCCCAGAGCCTGACGTGGGGCTCGAACTCAGGGACCGTGAGATCGTGACCTGGCTGAAGTCGGACGCTTAACCGACTGCGCCACCCAGGCGCCCCCGGAAGTGGATTTTAAATGGCCACTGACGATTGAGGGGCCCACCAACACTAGGTGGCAATGTTCCCCCATCCCAATTCCATTTGAGCAGCCGTTTTAAGCCATGCAAATCCTGATCCTATGAAAACCAAGAACCACCCCAAAGGTCTCCTCTGATCCCGAAGAATTACAAAATGCAGAAGAAAAACTCAGCAGCATTTATTTGTGATTGTTGCTATTGTATATTTTCTCTCATGTTGGATCTTAGTTCTCTCTCCCACTTTGGACTTCAATACATCCTGACACCTGCTACCAAAGTGCCTGCCTATTGAGAGGAGCCTGACAGAACCACATCTGCCACCATCCCTGCTTTGAGTGGAGTGCCTGTGATAGGGATGTTCACGTGAGAGAGAGGTGCCCTAGAGCTTTGTTAAATCCAGACTTTTTTCACTCTTCAGCTCCCTGGACCCAAAGCCCTCTCCCTCCTTTTTTTTTGTGTTTTTTTTGTTTGTTTGTTTGTTTTTTAATTGAAATAGCTACTGAGATCATTGTAGATGTATATGCAATTATGACAGATCCTGTGGGTCATCCACCCAATTTCCCCCAATGGTAACATCTTGCAAAACTAAATTTTACAACCAAGATATTGACAATGGTACAATCCACCTAAGTCACTTAGACTCGTTTTCCTTGTACTGGTGTGTGTTTACTTCTGTATACTTCATCACATGTAGGTCTGTGTCCACCACAGTCAAGGTACTCCATCACCACAAGGATCCCTTCTGTTACCCTTTTATTTTTATTTTTTTTAATTTTATATCCAAATTAGCATATAGTGCAACAATGATTTCTGGAGTAGATTCCTTAGTGCCTCTTACCCATTTAGCCCATCCCCCCTCCCACCACCCCTCCAGTAACCCTCAGTTTGTTCTCCATATTTGAGTCTGTTTTGTCCCCCTCCCTGTTTTTATATTATTTTTGTTTCCCTTCCCTTATGTTCATCTGTTTTGTCTCTTAAAGTCCTCATATGAGTGAAGTCATGTGATTCTGTTGCCCTTTTAAAGCCACACCTACCTATCTCCTCCCTCATCTCCATTCCTAACTTCACAGCAATTATTAATTGGGTCTCCACTTCTACAAATTTATTTCAATGTTATATACATGGAACATACAGAATGTAACCTTTGGGGATTATTTTTACTCAGCATAATTCCCTCAAGATTCACCCAAGTTCTTGCATGCATCAATAGTTCATTCCTTTTAATTATTGAGTAGTTATCTGTGGTATGGACGTACCACCATTTAAGCATCCACCCACTGAAGGAGATCTGCACAGTTCCCAGTTTGGGGCTGTTACAAAATCAGACTGCCATGACCATCCGTATACTCCTCTCTCCTTTTTTGATCACTAATTGATACAGATGCTCTGACTTCATGGCGATCTCTGTTCTTGCTGTGGCAAACATGACTTGTCAGCACACTATCCTTTCCGTGCCAACTCCTGGTGGGCATTAGATAATGTGCCCAGATGCCCGCCCCAGGTATTTCTCACTAGACAGGCACCTCCAAGCCTTTCCCCTTAAAAAAATAAAATAGAACAAACCTGAGTTTGGGAGCCAAACAACCTGGGCTCACCCTGCAGGCGCTGTCATTCGTAGTTGCCACATCCTGAGCAGGTCACTTAACCCTCTGAGTCTGTTTCCTAACCAGTATAGTGAAGCAGCTAAATCGCTGTTAAAGGTTTTCTGTGCTGGCAGGTCACGGTGGCTGTGTGGCGCCCCAGTTGAAAATGGAACTCTGGGGCTAAGTTGCCCGGGGTTTGATGCCTGACTCTACCACTTGTTGACTATGTGATCGCAGGTAAGTTAGTTAACCTCTGTGCCTCGGCCTTTTCATCCATAAATGGGCATGCCAGCAGTGCCTAGCTCGTGGAGCTGTTGTGCAGATTCGATTAGTACAAGTAAAACGTTCAGAACAGGGTCCTGCTAATGTGCGTTCGGCTGGTATTGCCATGTGGCAGGCACTTTCCGAAGCACTGTATCCAGATCATTTACTTAATCCTGTCAGCGACTTTAGAATACAAGTGCTGTTTGAGATCGACTACAGATGACAGAACTGCAATTTAAGGGATTAAAGTCACCTGTTCATGACCACAGGCTGGAACATGAGGGAGCTGAGGTCCATGTTTGATGGAGTCTGTCTTGCTCCTAACTTCTACACCATCCCGCAGGCCCATAAACTAGGGTGCCAGTGGCCTACCCCGGGCATAGCAATTGTGAGAATTACAAGCAAAAGTATATTCCATGGTGTCTGGTACTCAAGCTGCTCCACACATTGGTTTCCTCTTTCTAAGTACTCGTAGTTGACAAACAATAGATCATTCTGTAGTTATGTAAATGGCAGAAACTGACCCCTTAAAACACGAGCCACCAAAAGGAGCAATTTGAGAGTTTTGATGGATGCATCTGGCAAACATCTGCAAAGCTGAAGACCCAACAATTACAACTAGATTTGAGATAAGTCCACCCAACTCAGCCAGAATTCATTACAACAGAGCAATGGCCCCACTTCCTTTCCTGAAGAGCTCCGCAGCTAAAAGGCAGAGATTTTGCTCAGACAGTGGTACCAGTGTAAGCTTCTAAGACCGATGAGTTCAGAGAATACTTCAATTGTTAAAAAAATATTTCCTAAAGAGCTGATTGGGGAAGCGACAGACATGAAGGGACTTTGGGGTTTGGCCAGATGACATAATAACAATCAAGGATGGGTTGCAAGTAAAACGGGGAAATGAGTGCACGGTACTCACGGAGTATTCGGTGCAAAATGATATTACTGGGCAGGTTTTCAAAATTCTCACATTAGCCACACACCCTGATGACACATTAAGGTTTGTTGTTTTTAGAACTTTGTTTCTCAAACACTTCATTTTAAGTCTTTTATGAAAATGAACATCGTGTTATGTCGGTAAGACATAGTAAGAGATTTCAATCTTTGACATTTGTAAAATACCATGCTGAGTGCCCCCTGTGGGTATAATTTTACCCACGATTTTGATCTGGGTTTTTCCAACCTGAGGAATAGTCCCACCTTTAAAATTCAGACTACATCTAAAAATACAAAAGATGTCTATCTCTCTCAAATGAGAACATCAATAGCAACTACTTATAAAACATCTCTCTTTCAAACAGAAATTTAGATTAAAAACAAGTACAAAGGAGAGGGTCCTCATTCGGGGTAGGACAGACAAGACTTGTTCCCTGACTGTAGGACTAGAAAATCCTCATTTGTGCATCAACACTGACTTCAGACTCCTGTGAATGCCAGCCATATGATTACAGTTTCAGACTTCAGAAGCCCGTCAATCTAGGTTATCTCTGCCTTAAAAAAAAAAAAAACAAAAACTATCAACAGCAAATAAGGTAAATATAACTTATTGTTAACACATCTGCAAGGTATTATATAAAGAAAAAACAAGAATTGGTTGGTAGATGTTTCATTTCTTTTGGACCAAATTAATGAAGTCTCTTTTAATCTTAGACTTTAAAGATCCCAATACTAGGAAAAGAAGCACTTTACCCCAGTAATAACTACACATCGGTGTTCAGTGAATTGGGAAGGAGGGCGCATAGCACATATAAAGACACAGCAGTGAACCTTAGACACAAAAAAACTTAAAAGAAATAGCACCAAGAGACTATGTATCATCACAGAATAACGAAGCACACACCATCCAATAATCATCCCCATAATCCAATAGGTTCCAAAGTATCCCCCGAATTTGAGTAGTTATATTATTCACCTGCCAATGAATTTTTATCCTCTTATTTTTCTGTCTGTACTCAATCAATGAACTTTCATTCTTTCTCATTATATTTCAGGTGAAAGGCAATTGTTACTCAGAATTAATTGGTCCTTTCATCACTGTTTCACCGATGGTCCCCTAAATCCATTAAAAAACATTTGGGTGGGTGGGGGAAGCTGATGAAAGGGAAAAGTAAGAAAAAAGAGGCAAATAGTCACACCTGCCTTTTGGAAGGTCTAATCTAAAACTGGTCAAAATCAGGATATGCACATAAAAAGTCACTGCTCTGTCCCCCGTATCTATATCCTTCTTCTTGAAAGAAAATCCTTAGCTAGGTTTCTAGACTGGGAAGTAAAAACTGTAAACTGCCATTGTACAAGAGTACGGATGGGTGGTTGGCAGTGTGGCCATTTCCTAAACCTCGCTCAAGGAATACCCTACTCAGAGGATCCAGGTTCAGACACAGCAACTGGGCTTGAAGCAACAAACCAGGACTGGGAACACCAGCTTTATTAGCCGCAGGCAACTGGTTTTTGTTTTGTTTTTCTGAAATTTCAGCATTACATTTGGGAAGGGTGAAATTTATCTAAAAAAGGAATGTTCAAAAACTTTTCTGATCATATTAGAACAGAATGTAAGCACAGTAAAATCTTAGTGCTGTTGGTGTAACTTTTTAGCTCAAGTCTATTTCCTCCTCACTTACAACCTGCCCCCTACCCCCAAATATGGCGATTATATAGAAACAGTGTTGAGATCAGTCAACTCTAATTAGATCAAGCACTAATAAGAGCTTTGCTTTGCTATTTCTTTGGTTTGAAAAAGATACTGGGGCTCATGTATGGAAAAGTGAAATGACTGACCAATACAATTATTTTATTTAAAGGTTTTAGAAGATGAGCAGTAGCACTCAGAAAAGTTACCTCCAACCACAAAGCTGGAGACTTCTTTTTTAAAAAGAGTGGACACCAAATAACTTTTAGGAAGATAACACCGTATTAGCCTCTTACATTGTTGAAGAGAGCAAAAGAAGGCTTAAGATCTGAAGGATAAAAGCTGTATTTATAAACATGCTAAGGAATACATTAAAACAAAACAAAAAAGATTAAAGAAAACCAAATTGTGTCATACAGGTTAAATCCTGTTATAAATGAACATCATCTCTATGGGACTGTATAGTCCCCTTCAGCAATGTTCAAATAATGAAAACCCCATTACTGAAAGAACTTCCATACTCCTTTGGAGCTGGCATTACAGAATTTCTCCTGCACATAACGTGTGCGTGAGAAACATCCTGGAGGGACTCGGAATACCGATCCCTGCAAATACGAAACTGTTTCTCTAAGGTGCACTTATTGGTCTGGAACCCAGGCGAGTGGGGCTCAATTATAACTGAAGCTTGTCACCTCAGGGTAGGAGAACAATTTGAAGCCAAAGGGCACTTTGCTGTAGTTAATTCATGTGGCTTCAAGTACATTTCCTCAGTACCAAATACCTACTGAGAATTCAAGAGCACGTGAAACTTCCTAACGAATTCCAAGAATTTAGGCAATTAAAGGTGATCATTACAGTTTCTATATACCGTTTTCTCAAAGCCACAGATTTTATTATAGAAAGGAGAAAGGACATGGCATTAATAGATCGAGCACATGAATTCTAGAATACTAAATTGTTCTTTCTCTTGCTTCAAACCAATTATATCCGTGGGCTGCAAAACCATATATAACCATGACAAAACTATTAGTGTTTCGCATCATGTCCAAGAAAGACCAATATTTTTGCTTGAATATTCCATTAACCTTTATCTAGAGCTATCATTCTTGAACTTTCTATAAAAATTTCTTTTCAAATAATTTAATAATTGTAACAGCTCAGAAGAGCAGTGTGAAGACCTGAATACTTCAGCCAATCAGGGAAGGCAGCAAACCTTTGAATACCTGCTCTCCTGCCTAAATCCTATACACTAAAAATAATCCTTTCTCCTTCGCTTTTTCAGGGGTACCCAAGAGAGAGTGGCATTCTTGGCCATTACAAGTTTTGGGTTGAGTCTTCTCTGTTCTTCAACGTTCTGACGAAGGTCCTGAGCCTGCAGCTCATGCCTCTGGTAATTCGGTCTTGTTCTCAATGAGAGAGATCTCCAGCACAGGTAAGAGCAGCTGAAAGGCGTCCTGAATATAGGAAGCACTGTTTGATGCCTGTCAAGATTGAAAAATAAATAAATAAATAAATAAATAGCACGGTTGCTTAAAAGGGAAAATATACCAAAAGACAACAAGAAAACAGATTCACTTTTACAATTTAAGTGAATGTGTAGCCTGGCAAATAAAAGCACAACCTACCACGCTAATAAAAGCCACAGAAGAAAGAACGATCTAGGTCTTAGGATATGACAGTACCAAAAAACAATGTTAGCATTTCTATCCAACTTGTCCATCAGAAATGGTAGCTGTTTTTTGACATCCTGCTCAATTCGGCAATTGAAGCTTATTTATTCCTTTACTAAATGGGCAGATTCTGTCACAGCATTTTAGTCAATCCCTCAGTGGATTTTACAAGGCTTTGAATATTACACCCATCAGATTTCCAATCCATTATGACAGCTCTTCTTTCGTGGACTCAACACAATTAATGAATACAAGATAGGTACTACAAATAGGAACAAAATGTTCCTATTTGTTCAGTTTGAAACTGCTTTTAAAGATGATACAGTGTAGATATATTTCCGTCTGGTACAAGAGACATATTTATGAGAAGCATTACAGAATCACCATGCTCAGAGTTTGCCAGACTTCATTTGTATCTGACAAGTTCTGATCTTCCAGAATAATAGAGACTTCATCACATTAAGATAAAGACGCATAATTTCAAGGACAAGAGTGTTTCAAATGTGTAAACAAGAACAATCAAGTCCAAATAGCAATAAGGAACACCCATCAAATGAGTTTACCTTTTTTGGATTTATCAATAGCATGTACTCCTATTTAAACTTTAATGTGACATTTGCTGCCAAATTTTCCAACCAAAATAGACCTCAGAGATCATCTAGTTAAATCTCTTACAATGCACATAAAGATAAGGAAGACTGTCAAGAAGGTAAATGCCTGGTCCAAGGTCATACAGCAAATCAGGAAAGATCCTGGACCGGACTCCTGGTTTGCAAACTTCTCACCTATACCACTCTCCCATCTACTAAACTTTAAAAAACACAAACTTTAAAAAAAAAAACAACTAAGTGAGCAGAATAATTACTCTGATATTCAAGAAAAACTGTGCAGTTAAGGAATTAAAAAGCATTTCCTGAGTGATAATTTTAAAAGAATTTAAAACTAAAGAAGTAACAGTCTAGTAGTTAAAAATTATTTTCAATACATGATTAAAACCTAACCAATTATCTCCCCCAACTTACATAAATACATTTTAAACAGATCATCAAATGTCTAAATTGTTGGCACCATTTACAAAATAGAGTTTTTAACACATGAAATACAGAAAGTGTCACACAAGCAGGCAATAATCGATCATGTGATCTTCTGACAAACCCCTTCCCAGGGGACTTAAACCACCCACCTCCTTAAATCGAATAGACTGATGAGGATTATGTGAACACAGGTACCTTTGACAAAACAAGGCAAATTTCTTGGCAAGGAAACGACACAACAAAATGTTTTTTTTGTAACAAATCTCCCCTGTATAAATGTTAGTCCTTTGAGAAGCAGTGTTTGCCTGTTTGTAATTTTCAGCCCTTCAAGTTTACCCCACTGGTCCAGAGAAGGTGTTTTGTTACTAAGGATTGTCCATCAACTGCCAATGGATAAACTAAATAATGACAGGCTACTGCTTCCTTGAACTTTACACAGCAGCTTCATCTTTGTGCTTTGTAAATAATGAACAGGGATAGGCATTTGGTCCTATCTGTATCAACACCATTTTGGTCATATCTGTATCAACATGGCTAAACTACCAATCTGGTGAAAAAAACAAAAATGCCAAAAAATAAAGACTTAAGAAGAGTGGATTAATAATACATAATGCGCTAAAAGTTAGAGACTTAGACATAATTACTACTAACCTCTAGAAATACAGCAGTGATTAGGGGATTAAGGATGTCTGCCTTTTCTTGGACCTAGAATAAAGGATACAGTGTTAAGTGAGCACAGCAAATTAAAAGATATATATATACAGTAGGCAGACTGTGATCCCACTTTGAAAATTACACACACACATATACATACACACCCATAACATAAGTATAGAAAATGTCTGGACTGAGAAAGAGCAAAATATCATCTCTAAAAGTGCTTTAAATTTCGTTCTTTAGGGACACCTGGGTGGCTCGGTTAAGTGTCCAAATTCGACTAAGGTCACGATCTCACAGTCTGTGGGTTCAAACCCCACATGGTGCTCTGCAATGACAGCTCAGAGCCTGGAGCCTGCTTCAGATTGTGTGTCTCCCTCTCTCTGTGCCCTCCTGCACTCATGCACTGTCTCTCTTTCAAAAATAAGTGAGCATTTAAAAAAATTAAAGGAGCTCCTGGATGGCTCAGTCAGTTAAGTATCCGACTTCAGCTCATGTCATGATCTCTTGCCGTTCATGAATTCGAGCCCCACATCCGACACTGGGCTGACAGCTCAGAGCCTGGAGCCCGCTTCGGATTCTGTGTCTCCCTCTCTCTCTGCCCCTCTCCCGGTCGTGCTCTGTCTCTTTCTCTCTCTCAAAAATAAATAAACATTAGAAAAAAAAATTTTTTTAATTTCCTTTATATCTTCCCGTGCCATCCACTTTGTAGTTTTTTATTGACTTTAAAAAGTATCTTCATTTTGGAAGAAAGGGTAGAAATGATGAAACATGTGACCAGAAATCTTTAGAACAAATTTAAAACAAAATATGCAGATATGCATATGTAACATGCGCTCAAAATACTCAATGGTTTTTAAGATGGGCGTCTGTAAAACATGGAAATAACTAATGCAAATTTAATATTCGCATGTGCTAGCACCTTATATTTGACTTGCTGGGTTAAAGTATCTTTATGAAACACATGGAAAGATTTGGCCAGCTCCCACGATTAACTTCAAGAATCCCAGAAGCTCTATTAAAGACAATATTAAGGGGAAAAGAGATAATCCCAGGATTATCCCTTACAGGAATAATCTAAACTCATAAACTAAGAAAAATTAATTTGGGCCATGCTCTTAACTAAAATAAGTTTAAGGGCCCAGAAATTGCTGCCACATTTACCCTTAAATACTTACTACTAAGGGATTTTTTTAAATTGAGGTATAAGTGGCATACAATACCATATGAGTTTCAGGTGTACAAGATGATTTGATATCTACATATATTACAAAACGATCACCACACTAAGCCTAATTAGCATTTGTCACCATACAGTTACAAAAATTTTTTGTGAAGACAAGTTTTAAGATCTATTCTCTTAGCAACTTTCAAATATGCAATACAAAATTATTAACCAGTCACTATGCTGTACATTACATCCCCATGACTTATTTGTAACTGGAAATTTATACCTTTAAATCCCCTACACCCATTTCAGCCATCCTCAACTCCCCCACCTCTGGCAACCACCAACCTGTTCTCTGTATCTGTGAACTTGGTTTTACTACAAAGTGATTTTTATCTGCTCATTTAAAATGCCCTTGATTCTATCCTAATTCATGATTACTGATTTCTGAATCATGTTCCATAGTTTACACACCTTAAGTACAGGTGTGTACTTTACAATTCCTCTAAGAAAGAAAAAAAAAAAAAGAACTTTAGCTGTTTTATTTTTTTTTCAACGTTTATTTATTTTTGGGACAGAGAGAGACAGAGCATGAACGGGGGAGGGGCAGAGAGAGAGGGAGACACAGAATCGGAAACAGGCTCCAGGCTCTGAGCCATCAGCCCAGAGCCTGACGCGGGGCTCGAACTCACGGACCGCGAGATCGTGACCTGGCTGAAGTCAGACGCTTAACCGACTGCGCCACCCAGGCGCCCCAGAACTTTAGCTGTTTTAATTACAACTCTGCTCCTGGCTGGCAACTGCAGAATATGAGGACTACCATAGTCTAAGTAAGGCGCTGCTCCTTAAAACCAGTAGTCACTGTGCAGTTTTTATTTTATCAAGGTCTAAATTTCCAGCACAGGTCTCAGAGGGCAGCATAAAATATACTGCAGACTCCATAAAAAGAACACAAAAATAAGGTGTAAAAATCAGACATAGACAAGCTGATCCTAAAATTCACAGAAGAAATGCATAGGGTTCCAAAAAGACAAAAGATCTGGAAAAAGAAGAACCACATTGGAAGATTGACACTTCTTGATTTCAAAACTTACTACAAAGCTATAGTAATCCAGACAATATGCCAATGGCGTAAGGATACACACAAATAAAATCAATAATAGAAATGAGAGTCCAGAAATAAACCCGTATATCAATGGCTAATTGATTTTGGACAAAAGGGCAAAGACAATTCAATGAGGAAAAATCTTTTCAACAAATGATGCTGGGGCAAACTGGATATGCACATGCAAAAGAATAAAGCTGTACCCCTACCTCATACCCTACATAAAAAATCAACTCAAAATGGATCATAGACTTAAGGGTAAGAGCTACAACAAAACTCTTAGAAGAAAACGTAGGAGTAAATCATGATCTTGGGTTAGGCAACAATTCACTAGAGACAATACCAAAAGTACAAGTCATAAAAGAGGACAATGACAAGTCAATATTAAAAACTTTTGTGCAGAGACACTATCAAGATTAAGTGAAAAAACAACCTATGGACTGGGAGAAAATACATGCATATCAGGTATCTGATAATGAAATTGTACCCAGAATATATAAAGCATTCCTACAACTCAATAATAAATGGTAAATAGTAAAAAGGCAAATAATAAATAAATGACAAAAAGATAACTAATAATGAAATAAAGAACCCAATTTAAAAGGAGGCAAAACTAGAAAAGCTATTTCTCTAAAGAGGACATACAAATGGCCAACAGTAAGTAAAAAGATGTTCAACATCATTAGCCATCAGGAAAATGCAAATAAAAGCCATAACGAGATACCACTTCATACCTACTACTAGGATGGCTAATTAAAAAAAACAAAAACAAAAAAAAACAAAAAAAACCAGACAATAGCAAGTGCTGATGAGGATTTAGGAAATTGGAACTTTCATACAACGCCGGCAAGAATGTTACATGGTATAGTCACTTTGTGAAACAGTTTGGCAGTTCTTCCAAGGCCCACGTCACCTACATGATCCACCAATTCCACTCCTACTATGAAAACACACATGCCTGTTTGTGGCAACATTATTCATTATAGCTGAAAACTAGACACAGTCCAAATGTCTAAGAATTGATAAACAGAAAAATAAAATGTGGTACAGATCCCTAAAATACATTATTTGGTAATAAAAATAAGTACTGATACATACTACAATGTGAATGAACCTCAAAAACATTATGCTAACTGAAAGACAACAGACACAAAATATCACATATTGTACATCCCATTTAGATTAAATGTCCAGAATAGGCAAATCTACAGACAGAAAATAGGTGAGTGTTGCTCAGGGCTAGGAGAGTGTGGAGGGAAAGGGAATCGGCATGACTGCACTGGCGGGAGGTTTTCTGGGGGATGATGAAAATGGTCTAAAATTAGATATGGTTATGGTTGGACAACTCTGTGAATATACTAAAAAACCACTGGATGGTATACTTGAAATGGGAAAATGTTATGGTATGAAATCACCTCAGTGAAACTCTACAAAACACCCCACAGAACAGACATCAGCGCAAGAACAGGCATGAATTCTTACCCCGGCAGTTGTTAGGCAGGTGGTGAACTCTTTAGACAGAGAAGACAACTCCTTACACAGTACAACTGTCATCCTAGGAAAGAAGTGAGGCAAGTCAGGAGGGCTCCTCTTTTTGTTTTTCTTTCTCTCTTTTTTAAAAATAAGCTATATTTAACAACTGTCGGAAGAAAACAAATCACTCTTGGTAGTAAATGTGAAAGGAGAAAGCTTTTTTTTTAAGGGAGTAAATATGTCTTCATCAACTACCTAATGCATCTGCAGACCCATTTGAGCAGACATTCATGTTACAGGAAGAGGAGGTTCAGTCCCTGGAAAAACATTTTACTGAAAAATCCTCTAGAAAGTACTAGACTTCCAAGTTAAAGGAAATAACTAAAATACATTTTCAGGAGATAAGACAGTACTTAAAAATCCTACATTCCATTTACAAACGTAGGTAAAGTAAGGATGTATTCATACATTCAACAGATATTTACTGGAAGTCTTCTATGTACCAGGTACTATTCTAAGCGCTGGGGATATATCAGTACACAAGCAAAAGCCCAGTTTCCATGGATTCTAATTCACTTGATAATTAACAGGGAAACTATATATATGTGTATGCTTATACACATACACACACACACCCCTCCCGTACAGGTACATATATATGCGTATGTATACGTATAAACACAGATGTATAAATGGAAAGTGGAAAGAGCCACTTTTCCAAAGAACAGGCTACTTTGGGGTTGAGTCCCTCATCCTAAGGATGGTGAAGACAAAACCAGCCCCCTCTGTGGGATGTTGTGGAGGGGTGGTGAAGTTCCAGGTAAAGAGGAGGTCTGGAAAACATCAAGGGCCCCTCCCAACCCTAACACATTAGACACTCCCACACAATTTTTCCCAATTACATTCTCATTAATTAGATTTATTTAGAAAGCAGAAAGCAGTAGGTCTTTTTTTTTTTTGTCCCTTATGACTATCTACTTTATAATATTTTTGAAATTTTATTCAAAATCAGCAAGACGGAGGGAAAGGGGGGGTTTGGGGACTTAGCCTGACGTGGGATTAAATCCCAGTCTGCACAACCTGGGCAGATTATCACATTTCTCTTGAGTCTGTGTTTCCTCATTTTTTTAAAGCTGGACTAATCATTTACCTTTAGAGTTGTAAAAATTAGAAGTGATACATGTAAGTCCCTTAGCATGGTAATTGGCACAAAATTAGCACTCATTAACAAATATCACCATTATTAGGAACTAAGGTTCTTAGAACTACTCTCTATTTTTACTTATGTAAAATTCTACTTTTATTAAAACCAATAACCTGAGAACTAGTTTTCAGATTACCAATTAATAAAAAAGAATTAATAAAACAACCAGGCGGTTAATAAAAAAAATTTATAATGTAGACTTACGGCTCCACGAAAAGAAACAACACTTCTGACTACTTAATAACTAAAACCCACAATGAACAAACCTCTAACATGTGAATGGTACAATGTGAATAGCATCTTCTTGAGAGGAAAGTTTCTTAAAACTCTGAGGCTTAGAGTAAAAAGAGGCTGAGAAAACTCTTGAAGCAATGTGCATCATTTGCAGGGATACTCTTTACACTTACTGGGAAAGGGCTCTGCTCCTTTCTAAGGCTGTCACTTCCTGCTTCTGGCCATGCAGAACCAGAGCCGCTGTTTTGTGAAACAGTTCAATTGAGCAGGCAGTCAATTCTGCTAGGCTCCGGATAGCAAATGCATGGATATCCTGAAAAGAAAAGCAAAACAAAGCATTGTTATTATTGTTTTTATCCCAGAGGAAATGAAGAATTCCTTGTTTCTCGCATACTGGAGGATTCCAGATCGTGAAAGCAACAGAGACAATGGCTGCCCTTCAATACACCTCCTCTTCTACCACAGTAGTGATGTCATTTTCCAGCTGGGCTCAAAACTGCAGAAACAGAAGCTCCCCTAAAGTCGGGTGTGTCCACGTAACTAAGTGTGAGCCAAAAGATTTAGATAAAAAGTGTCTTGTAGCAGTTTCTGGGAACTTTCTTCATGATACAACACACAAACACCCTTAGTCTCTTTTTCTTCACTCCTTTCACCCTACAGTCTGGAACAAGGTTGCTATAACCTTGGGTTACAAGGTTGACATGACAGACAGTGGTACAAAAAAACAGAAGGTGCCTATGCCCCTGATTGTAATACTCACATCTCAAAACCATTTCAAAAAAAAAAAAAAAAAGGCTTAGTTGCTTTAGTACCTCTATTGAATTTTCACTGATTTGCTCAGTTTTTTCTGTTTCCAACTGTTTTTCTCCTTCTTCCTTCTCTTCTAATGGCTTGGCCAGAGATGCACTCATCCATTCATAGGCATTATTTCTTGCCTAAATAAGAAGAAGATTACTGCCCATCAACAATTCAATTCAGCTCACCAAAAGGTTATCATACATATTGTGCACCTACCAGGAACACTTTACTGCAAAATCCTCTAGAAAGTACTAGACTTCCAAGTTAAAGGAAATAACTAAAATACATTTTCAGGAGATAAGACAGTACTTAAAAATCCTACATTCCATTTACAAACGTAGGTAAAGTAAGGATGTATTCATACATTCAACAGATATTTACTGGAAGTCTTCTATGTACCAGGTACTATTCTAAGCACTGGGGATATATCAGTACACAAGCAATCAGTAGACTTAGCATCATGTAAGTCAGTCTCACCCGAACATACACTTACCATACATCCATCTACTTACCTTACCACTTCTCTTTACAACACTTAACACTGCCATCCACTCACTCCCCTTCTTGAGCTTCTCTAACCCTTCTGCCTTTTTTAAAACTAAGGCATAACTTACATAAAGCGCACAAATCTTCAGAGCACAACTCAAGAAATGTTTACACATCTATATGCCTTTGTAACTGACCCAGATCAAGATACAGAACATTCCCATCAGTATAAAGGGTGTCCCCCTGCCCCTTCCTAGTCAATACTGCTCAAACCTGGGAATGCAAGCTGGTGCACCCACTCTGGAAAACAGTATGAAGGTTCCTCAAAAAACTAAAAATAGAACTACCCTACGGCCCAGCAATTGCACTACTAGGCATTTATCCACGGGATACAGGTGTGCTGTTTCGAAGGGACACGTGCACCCCCATGTTTATAGCAGCACTATCAACAATAGCCCAAGTATGGAAAGAGCCCAAATGTCCATTGATGGATGAATGGATACAGAAGATGTGGGACATATATGTACAATGGAGCATTACTCAGCAGTCAAAAAGAATGAAATCTTGCCATTTGCAACTACGTGGATGGAACTGGAGGGTATGATGCTATGTGAAATTAGTCAGAGAAAGACAAAAATCATATCACTTCACTCATATGAGGACTTTAAGAGACAAAATAGATGAACATAAGGGAAGTGAAACAAAAAGAATATAAAAACAGTGAGGGAGACAAAGCATAAGAAACTCATAAATATGGAGAACAAACAGAGGGTTGCTGGAGGGGTGGTGGGAGGGGGGATGGGCTAAATGGGTAAGGGGCACTAAGAAATCTACTCCTGAAATCATTGTGGCACTATATGCTAAGTAATTTGGATGTAAATTTAAAAAATAAAATAAAAAAAAAAAATACTGCTCAAACCAAGTCACCCTTCCCTTGCCCAAAGGTAACCCAGTCTTCTGTCTCACTGTCTCAATTAATTTTACCTGCCTTTAAAATGCACACAAATGAAACTTTAAGTCCATTCTAATTTGTGTCTGGCTTCTTATGCCCAATATAGTGTCTGTTAGGTTTATCCATGTTGTTGCAAATATCAGTAGCTCATTCTTATTTCTTGCTATGTAGTAGCTCATTTTATACATATACCATAACTTACCATTCTCTGATGATGGGCCTTTGAGTTGTTTTTAGTTTTCTTTGACTTCCAAAATACTGCCTTCTTCCAGTTCTCCCCCCACCCTTATGGGCATTCCTCCTCAGGCTTCTGTATGTATTGATACTCCTTTTTCAGCCTTTTAAATACCAGCATTACCTGGGGTTCTGGCCTGGCTCTCTACTAGCCTCACCACACTCCCTCTTCCCTCAACGCATCCTGTCTCTGTAATTTTAAGTATTCCCTACCTTCTGCTGGCTCCTAAATCCTTATTTCCAGCACTCACCTCTCCTGAAAACAATGTATTCCAAATGCCTGCTGGACATACATATCAAGATATTTTGTAGGCTGATCATTCCTCTTCCCTTCAATGGCTCCCCTTCAACCAGATGACGGTCTTTTACATGACTGAAGAAGTACCCATGACCTAGTCCCTACCTACTTCTCCAGCCTCATCTCTTACCACTTTCCACTTTAAGATCTGATAATAATGGCCTATAAATGCCTGTTCTTCATTCATGCTATTCCCTTAGGCTACAATGCCCTTCCCCACCCTTTTCTTTTTTCTAAATAAAGGCAGCTCTTAGTTTTCTTTCAATCATCCACCCAGACATTGTCTCTTCCAAGTAACTTTCAAAGACCTTCCAGGAGACAAGGCATGTAAACAACCCTTCCCTGTATGTCCATGGTCCCCTGAGCACCCTTTCAACTTAGTACTTACCAAAGACACTGAAATTAAATGTGTCTATCTCCTATACATGAACAACATTACCATAGGATAGCTACAGACTGTCTTGTTTGGATTTGCACACCCAGTGCCTGGCATGCTATGGAGGGCAGCTACTGTTTTTACCTAGCCAGCGTCCCTATCTCTTTTCTTTTGGTAGTGGGTTCTAGATTTTTCTTAGTTCATGTGGTTTGGGTAGGGTTGCTTCCATCCTCTGGCTCCAAGGGTTGGCAAACAATTCAGATTTAGTTACTAGAATGTTAATCCCCCTTCCATACAGGGATTACTTCATGATGTTTCAAAAAGTGACCCAACCCAGGTCAATGGGCATCAGCATCAGGACATCTGATGAAACTACTAGGGAAGGGAGGCCCTCCTCCTGCTAGAGTTACTCAACTGGAAAAAAGTCACCCTGATGTTGCCAGTAGTCATCCTACCACCATGTGGAAAAGATTCTCTATGAATAAAGCTGTAACAGAAGAAAGCAGAGTCAAGAGATTGGTGTGGGGATTGGGTTGGGAGTAGTAGGTGGGGTTCCTGGATAGAGAGCCATGCCTGAAGCTCTTGATTTTCTAGTTCTTGAGCTAATGAGCGCCCCTTTGTTCTTAAGCCAGTCTGACTTGAGTTTCTGTCATTTGCCACTGAGACTGTCCCGACTTCTAAGAAAAGGTTTATTGTCATTAAATGAAGACATCCACTTGAGAAACTTTATATAGACAGAATGTGTTCAGAGCTGTAACCAGGCAATACGAATTCAGAGAAGACTATGAGAGCCATTCCAGCTAAGAAGTGAGAATCACAGGTTTTATTACAAATATAGCACTGGGGTTGAGGGTTTAAGGATCAATAGATGGGGCTACACCCGAGGCTACAACGTGAATAAGCTACAGCAGAACCTATGTACCCAGACATTCATCTCAAGGTTCTTCCTCCTACCATAGGAACTCTCACAAAAACCCTCAGGAATAATTTGGCTCTGATCTTTAACTACATTAGCCTCTCAAATTAAATTAAAAAATAAAATAAAATAAAAAGAATTAACTATATAAAAGACTGGAAACAGAAAACTCAAAGTATGCGGAGAAAACTGTGAAGCAACTAGTAGGACCAGAGCAGAGGGTACATTTATTAATTAGTTCATTCATTACAAATATTTACTACACATTGTCCAGGTGCTGGAAGTACCTATATAAACCATGGCCCTGCTCTTCTTTAGTGCAGAAAGACAGTTAATAAGGAAACAAATAAGTGAAGAAAATAAAATGTAGAGATGGAGAGTGTGGACTGGATGAGCAGAAGGCAGACTTGGTTTGGGTGGTCAGGAGGGGTCTCTGAGGAGTGATATTTGAGTTGAAATCTAAAGTTTAAAAGGAGTCAGCCATGCAAATATTTAGACAAGAGTTGTAAGCAGAGGGAAATCAGGTGGGTGTACTCAAGGAACAGAATGAAGACCAATATGGGAGATGCATGGGAGAAGAGGCTGGAGTGGTGAGATTTTTATAGAAGAGAATAGTGAGAGATGAAGCTGGAAAGAATCCTAACAGTTGACTAACAGTCTACATACTATGTGAAATTCTCTGCAAAGCCTTTGAAGAGAGAAAATGAGAGAAAAACCAGGGATTGGTTTATCTCAAATTAAAAAAAGAAAAATGGGGAGACATAAGGCCATGCAAAAGAAAACTGATACCATAAATGTAATATACTTGAAGGAGATATTTTAGTAGGCATAAAACATACTCAAAATGATCTTTCTTATAATAAATACACTAAGTGAAGTCATTATGAACTACTGTGCCAACTCAAGGTAATTTATCATACCTTTTGAAAATTGGGCAACACTACCCAGGACTCACACCCAGAATTCAGTCTGGAACTTCCCATTGGTGAGACCTGGAGACTTAGGAATTAAAAGACACCTTTGAGGGGTGCCTGGTGGCTCAGTCAGTTAAGCATCCAACTTCAGCTCAGGTCATGATCTCACAGTTCATGGGTTCAAGCCCTGCATCAGGCTCTGTGCTGA